>NC_134454.1:22180633-22480633 GCF_030867145.1 Opisthocomus hoazin | reverse complement strand
ATAAGTCGGTATCATACTGATAACTGTAAATGTAACAGATGTAACATGTGGGGGATGTTACCACTTCAGGTGGTCAGAAACAAGTCTTGGATCTTTGTGAATAATTCAGACGGTTGCAAAACAAGGGACTCCTGAATAATCCCTTTAGGCGCCTGGGCCTTGGGAGAACAGGTATGCAAACTACAGAGATAAGGAGGCTGCAGGATAATCTGAAGACCCCCGCCGAGAGACGCCAAACAAACAAGTGTGACGGACATTACCATATATTAATGAATTCTCGGAAAAGGCATTACTATGATAAACATTTCTTGGAAATGTAATTAATATGTATGTTAACATAGCATAAATACCTAGTAACTGTGTCTCTTCGGTGCACACGTTTGGAGGAGAGATCCTCCGTGTGCCCGGCGCCGCAATAAAGAATATCTGCTTAATAGTCTGCCGACTATTCAGTCTTCAATTCTGGCTTTTCACGGCATCATTTCTGGCACCCCAGATGGGACCCGCTCTGCTTGGCTGCAGGACCCGCTGAGAACAGGACTCCCTAGGTTACCCCCGGGATTTCCCGGAGGGACTCCTCGCCTCACACGGATCACTGCGGGAGCAGACAAGGACCATCTAAACGAGTAAAGGTATTCTTTTTTTTCCTTTCTTTCTCTGTTTTGGTATGTGAGACCAGTCATTTGGAGAGTTCTCATAAGTCGTAGGAGACGTCCCACGCTGAGCGCTGTACACCAGGCTACTAGTGCCTGAGGGTGTACGTCTTGGTACGTTGGTGCAAACACGGGTTGTGCTTTGCACTTCTGTAATAACGTGCTTTTGGTATTGGTACGTTGGTGCAAGCACGGGTTGTGCTTTGCACTTCTGTAATAACGTGCTTTTGGTATTGGTGCGTTGGTGCAAGCACGGGTTGTGCTTTGCACTTCTGTAATAACATGCTTTTGGTAATTGTGCGTTGGTACAAGCATGGGTTAAGCTTTGTACTTCTGTAATAACATACTTTTGGGTATTGGTGCGTTGGTGCAGGCACGGGTTGTGCTCTGCACTTCTGTAATAACGTGCTTTTGGTAGTTGTGCGTTGGTACAAGCATGGGTTAATCTTTGTACTTCTGTAATAACGTACATTCAGTATAGTACGCTTAGGAAACCCGCTTAAGTTGTACTTCTGGCGATATGGATTTGTTGGTATTGAACTCGAATATCGGATATCTCAGATACTGGCTTGTTAACATACCCATCAGGCATCGTAAAACCAAAAAAAAACAAACCAAAAAAAGAACCTTGCATGGTGAACCTCTTTTCTCCTGACCAGAATATTAATTGTGACATTTTTGGAAAGTGGTCAGAGCGGGACAGAAGGGGACAACAGATTAAAATTGTTAAGATAAAGACTAACAGAGGTGCAGAATCAACAAAGTAAAATGGGGGACAGCAAAGCAGTGGTATTTTAAATAAAAGCCCCTTAGGATGTATTCTAGCACATTGGAAAGCTTGTGTGACTGTGTATGAAGCCTCTGTGTGAAAGACAAATAAGTCAAAAAAAAATAAATAAAAAAGAAAAAAAAAGAGAGAAAAAAAATGGTGAAGGAAAAAAAAAAGAAAAAAACCCACCATGTATGTTTGGTACATTCTGCTAATTTCTAGTTTTTGACTTGGGACTGTTGTATTTGAACTCTGATTCATCGGGGCCGTGGTTTATGATTTCTTAAGTAACAGTGCAGGGTCTTCCCACGGGCAGAGGGACTTTGAGAGTCTCTCCCAGGATCTATATGGCAACATTGGGAAAAGTAGGGGGAGACCCCTCACTCAACAACATCTTAATAATGTATGGGGTTTGGTTTGCTTAAAGAAAATCGGCATGATTTAGGAATTGAATTGGGAATTTGGGGATTGGTTTTAAAATACTTACAAGTTGGTACATATTGTGCGGTTACAAGTTCTCCAGTTATTTGGCATTGATCGATCATTTAGGGACTCTGGTTTTGGGGTATGTATTCAATATACTGTATATATTGTTTTGAAAGAGCTCTATGTATATAAACATGTTAACTGAAGTAGTTTGCCTGTATATATGGTTGTACATGGGTGATACAGTTTGTAAACAGAAGGATTTTAAAAGATCGCTTCTAGGTTGTGTGTGTGTGTGTGTGTTTTGTGTTAACCGATTGGTGGAGAAGTTGAGAAGTTATTTTATTGTAACATGAGCTTCGGAGGGAGATGATCCCCTCACAAGGAAACAATTAATTGAATTATGATACGTTGTTAGAATTGATGCAGTTTTGTGGACAATTAAAAAGTGTAGGAGATGAAAAGCTTAAGGCGGTATTGAAAAAAAAAAAACAAAAAAAAACACCAAAGGAAAACCCCTCTGGATTTTACAGAGGCTTGTGTAAAGTGATTACAACAGAAAGGTGTTAAGTTACAAGCTGCTTTGCTAGCTGCTGCTCTAAATGAAGAAAAAAAAAAAAAAAGCAAAGTTCTTTGTTAAAGTTTTTGAGATTAAATGGGTATCAAGTCTCTCAACAGAAAACTCAGATGGTGCGGCAACTGGTAACCTACCTTGGATGCAAGCTGTCTGGAGGACAGAGAGAACTAGGAATACAACAGAATGAAGCCATCTGCAGGACTCCCCTCCATCAGACGGTAAAAGAGCTCAGGACCTTTCTGGGACTGACAGGTTGGTGCTGGTTATGAATTTATAATTACGGAATAATAGTGAGACCCTTATGTGAACTTTTGAAAAACAACCCCACCCGATTGATCTGGTCCAAAGAAGCTCAAAACGCATTTCAGACACTTAACCAAGATGAAGGCCCCTTCTCTGGGCCTGCCTGATGTTACTAGACCCTTCTGGCTGTTTTCTTATGAGAGACAAGGCATAGCTCGGGGTCCTAGCTCAACGGCTGGGACCCTACAAAAGAGCTGTGGCCTACTTTTCCAAACAACTGAATGAAGTAAGCAAAGGATGGCCAGGATGTCTACGAGCTGTGGCGGCGGTGGTCTTGACTATTCAGGAAGCCCGAAAATTCTCCTTGGGCCAAAAGATCACAGTACCAATCTCACACAGAATATCAGCTGTACTGCAACAAAAAGGGAACTACTGGCTTTCCCTATCCCAATTTCCATGATACCAGGCACAGGATATTAATATTGTAGTGACTAATATTACGAACCCAGCTTCTTTTCTCAGCAGATCAATCTCTGAACCATCGGTACATGATTGTTTAGAAACCATAGAGACTGTGTACTCCAGCAGACCAGATTTGAAAGAGGAACCCCTGGAAGATGCACAGGACTCCTGGTTCACAGATGGAAGCAGCATTGTCGGACAAGGTATTCGAAAGGCCAGGTATGTGGTGACAACTGCAGACGAAGTAGTTTAGTCTCAATCACTACCTGCCGAAACATCAGCTCAAAAGGCTGAAACTATTGCCCTAACTAGGGCTCTGGAGTTAACAAAAGGAAAAAGATAAATATATGGACAGATTCCAATTATGCCTTTGGAGTTGTCCACGCTCATGGGACAATTTGGAAGGAGCGAGGACTACTAACTGCTCAAGGGAAGCAGATTAAATATGCTGATGAAATCCTTCGACTATTAGAAGCCATTCAGCTACCAACAAAAGTTGCCATCGTGTATTGCCAAGGACACCTGAAGGGTAACACTGACCAGGAAAGAGGTAACAGGTTGGCTGACTCTGAAGCTAAACAGGCAGCAGAGAGAATGTAAGAGATTTTAGCCTTAATTCCAGATTATAGAAATAGGAACTTGAGTGACCAAGAAAATGTTGAGTATTCTAAAGCTGATAAAGAATTAATAGAGGGATTAGGGGGCCAAATTCCATCCCAGGGGTGGGCCTACTTAAGTGATGGCAGAATTATAATCCCTGCTAAACAGATATGGGGGGTGGTTAAAGAAGAACACAATAGGACACACTGGGGAGTGGACTCCCTGTATAAATTTTTAGATCAGAAATTAATAGGGAACAATTTGTATACTACAGTCTGACAAGTAACCCAACAATGTGAAACATGTTTAAAAAGAACCCCAATACAGGTAACCAGGTACAATTAGGAAGTATTGGGAAGGGAAGCATACCGGGAGAACATTGGCAAACTGATTTCTCTGAACTTCCAAGAAAAGGAGGGTAAAGGTACTTATTAATACTCACGGATACTTTTTCAGGTTGGCCAGAAGCATACCCCTTGTAGAACGAATAAAGCAAGGGAAGTAACTAAGGTATTATTAAATGAAATAATACCTCGATTTGGGGTACCGACAATTATCTCCTCAGATAGGGGGACACATTTTGTGCAGAAGTAGTGCAACAGGTCAGCAAACTGTTAGGAATCAATTGGCAGTTACATACGCCCTACAGACCACAAGCCAGTGGGCAAGTAGAAAAGATGCAAAAATATGCCAAGAAGCGAATCTATATTGGTACCAAGCATTGCCTATTGCACTACTTCGGATATGTGTAAAACCTAGGGCCAAAGAAAATTTGAGCCCTTTTGAGATACTATATGGGAGACCATATCTGGCTAAATATCAGGGGGAAGATTTGAACTAGTTGGGAAATCAGTATCTACAGAATTATGTTATATCCTTAGGAAAACAATTAGAAAGGATTAGTAAAAATGTTTTGGGTACCAGGGCTAAAGGGTTAGATCACTCGATCCATCCATTTAGCCCTGGAGACTGGGTTTATGTTAAGAATTTTTCAGGTGATCCACTGAGAGAGAAGTGGAATGGACCTTACCAGGTATTGCTGACCACCTTCACTGCAATCAAGATTAAAGAACAACCGGCCTGGATCCATTATTCACGAGTGAAGAAGGCTCCTAAACCAGGATGGATGGTCGAAAATGCTGGCGGTTTGAAACTACGATTGCGGCAGTAACTTTGTTAAACCTAGGCTTATTAGTAAACGCTTGGAGAGAGAACTTATATTACAATGCAATTCAGATGATAGCGAATGCCACGGGAGCTAAGGATTGTTGGATTTGTACTGCCTTACCAAAAGGTGACATGAGACTCCCTTTATACGGGGTAGGATACACTCATTGGAATTTTGATAATAATACTTGGCCCGAGTTTTGGAGAAGACACGACACAGGATACTGCGATCACGACAACTCGAACTACATAACTGGACCAAGATTTGACCTACAGATAACAACACCCAGATATTGGTCAGCAATAATAGCTGCCTATGGAAAGCAAGATCCAACACTTGTTCGTGCCGACCCCCCTTCCATACACACAAAAATTGTACTTGCAGGGATGGGTGGAATGATTATTGGATCAACAAAACTACAGTAGAAGTAGGAACTTGGGATTTGAAAGGGACAGGCGCGATGTATATAGATTTCTGTAACAGAACCCAATTAGAAACCTATAGCCCCTCGAACTGGGATTATTTTAGGAATGTACCAATTCGCTGGGTAAACCACGGAACATCTTACGGAGCTAACCTCACAGCCACTGATGGGCCCTGTAAATTACCCGACGGATATTGGTGGCTATGTGGTGATGGCATTAGCAGAAAGCAGCTCCCTGCGGGTTGGAAGGGAATGTGTACCATAGGTCATCTAGTCAGCCAGGACCGAATATATAATCAGTCCCAAATACCTAAAGGCATATTAAGAACATCATGGAGACGAGCCAAACGGGAAGACAACCCATTTGTAAGTAGGGGAACAAAGTTTCATAGCTTTGTCAGATGGTTCTTACCATGGCTAGGAATAAGCGAACTGGAAAAAGCCATAATAAACATTTCCACGGTTTTAGAAAAGATGGAAAATCTAACAATAAATACTATGGAAAATTTACAGACAGAAATAACATCCCTTAGCAAAGTTGTGCTACAGAACCAAATGGCATTAGATTTATTGACTGCCAAAGAAGGGGGAGTGTGTATGATCATCAATACCAGTTGCTGTGCATATATCAATAAAGACAGACAGATAGAAGCAGATTTGAACACACTCTGGGAGAAAACACGAGTATTCCATGAAGTATCTTTGGATGATACTTCCTTGGGATTTCGAGACTTATGGGATAAATTAACCTCTTGGCTCCCCAATCTAGAATGGTTGAAACAATTATTCATGGGAATGATCACACTGGTGGTTTTGGGAATACTTGTTTGCATGTCTCTCAAATGTTTCCTTTGGTGTTGTCAGGGCTCAGTTGAGACATACAGTAACTGGAAAAGGAACAAGATTACGCACCAAATAGAAACTGGAAAATACTTTTCCCAGAGCCTTGGCGTGAAAGACTAAAGGAATTTGAAAATAATACCTACAAAATAGAATAGTGAGGATACATAGCTTTCTAGTTACAAATCCTCAAAAAGAAGAGGAGGGATTGATAACTGTAAATGTAACAAATGTAACATGTGGGGGATGTTATCACTTCAGGTGGTCAGAAAGAAGTCCTGGATCTTTGTGAATAATTCGGACGGTTGCAAAACAAGGGACTCCTGAATAATCCCTTTAGGCGCCTGGGCCTTGGGAGAACAGGTATGCAAACTACAGAGATAAGGAGGCTGCAGGATAATCTGAAGACCCCCGCCGAGAGATGCCAAACAAACAAGTGTGACGGACATTACCATATATTAATGAATTCTCGGAAAAGACATTACTATGATAAACATTTCTTGGAAATGTAATTAATATGTATGTTAACATAGCATAAATACCTAGTAACTGTGTCTCTTCGGTGCACACGTTTGGAGGAGAGATCCCCCGTGTGCCCGGAGCCGCAATAAAGAATACCTGCTTAATAGTCTGCCGACTATTGAGTCTTCAGTTCTGGCTTTTCACGGCATCAATACAGTACAGGAAAATCGTCACCCTGATCTTTTTCCCCGAGGTAACAAATGGCATGGCGGCAAACACATACAGCAAGTAAGGATTTATGTAGCAGAGACATTTGATCAAAGTCAGAAACATTTTTACCTGCGACTTTAACTAACACAGTAAATGCGTATAATAAATTTTAACAAAATTTAAGAAAGCTGTTTTAACACCTGCTGCTCAGCCCTGCCGTTATCCCCACACCATGCCTGAGCGCCAAATTAAATGTTCTGGTTCGACTGACGCCGGCAACAAAAGCGCCACGAGGCCGCCCTTCCCCCCACCAGGGTGCAGAGGAGAATGGAAAGAAACAGGCAGAAACTGCTGGGTCGGGATAAGGGCAGTTTAACAGAACAGCAAACAAAGGGAACAGGAACAACAACGATACAGAAAAGGAGAAAACACAATAAAACAGACTCTATAACAGAGCCACTCTCCCGAACTGCCGCCGCTGCATGCTCCCGAGCGCGAGTGAGTTCCCCCCGCCCAGCTCCCCTGCAGCGGAACCCAGCATGAGGCACATGGTATGGAATACCCTGCTCTGTTTGGTCAGGTTGGGGTTGGGTCAGCCCCCCCTGGCTGTGCCCCTTCCTGGAGTCCGGTGAAAATTAACCCTGTCCTGGCCAAAACCAGGACAGTTTCCAATGGACACTGATTTTCAGGATAACATGTAATGAATTGTTAAAAGTAATATGCTGTAAGATCCTATAGTACTTAGCAATATCATATCATTTTAAATATAATACAACTTTTGGTTTTTTTGTATAGTTCAAATGGCAAGGTTGGCTTGTTGTCTGATGGAGGTTAATGGCATTCAGTTAAGATCAAGTGAGCCAGACATTACTCACGAAAGAAGTTGCTAGGGCCTAGAATCACTATACCAAATTTGTGAAAGACAATAATTTTCTTGAGAGAAAAACTTTTTTCATAAAAAAGAGGATGGTATTCCAAAGACAGCACTGCCTTATTGTCAATAAAATATACATTCAAAAGCTGAAAGGTTCCTAGTCAGATTGGTTAGTCCAAACTGAGGACGTGAAACTACCAAATTAATTTTTCTCTGCAGTAGCATTCCCTGACTGTAGTTTTTGGCATTCAGTGAAGATTCCTGGGTTTAGTGTATCAGCAAGCAAAATTTACTTCTAGGGAAAAGAAAAGAGGTTTTGTTTGTTTGGTTGGATTTTTATCTTCATCATCCCTAGCATTGTGACAATAGAGAAAGGCTAAGCATAATTGCAACAATGAAGAGTCACAGAAGTAACTGTCAAGTTCAAAGAGGAGTGTGAAAAGTAGACTTATTGAAGAAAACTAAAATCAGCTGAAGATCTTCAGCACCAGAGAAATGGAAGATGTATGTCCAAGTAGGAAGTCATAGACTCGCAGAATCATAGAATGGTTTGGGTTGCAAGGGATTATCAAAGATCATCTAATTCAATGCCCCTGCTATGATCAGGGGCACCTTTCACTAGATCATCTTGTTCAAGGCGCCATACAACCTGACCTTAATACTTCCATTTGTGGGGTATCCACAACTCCTCTGAGCAACATATTCCAGTTTTTCACCACCCTCTTCAGAAAACATTTCTTCCATAGGCCCAGTCTAAATCTACCCTCTTTCAATTTAAAGCTATTGCCCCTTGTGTTGTCACTATAGGCCATAGCAAAAAGTCTCCGTCTTTATTAGAAGCCCCCTTTGTATACGGAAAGGCTGCGAAACAGTATCCCTGGAGCCTTCTCTTATCAGGGCTGAACAACGCCAATTCTCTCACACTTTCTTCACAGGAGAGGTGGTCAAGCCCTTTGATCATTTTCATGACCCTCCTCCAGACGCACTCCAACAGGCTCATGTCTTTCTTGTACAGAGGACCCCAAAGCTGGATGCAATACCCTGGGTGGGGTCTAATGAGAGCAGAGCAGGGGAGGACAATAGTCTTCCTTGACCTGATGGCTGCACTTCTTTCGATGCAACCCAGGCTATGATTGGATTTCTGGGCTCCAAGCACATATTGATTGCTCATACAGTTTTTCACCCACGAGTCTTCTCAAAACTTTCTCCACAGGCCTGTTTTCAATCCTTTCTTCTCTCAGTTTGTGCTTATATCCCTCTTAATCTTTTCATCCTCCAGTCTGTATTGAGATTGCGGTTGCCCCGGCCCAGGTGTGTCTGAGACCATAATATAGATAAGAAGAATATAAAAACAAAACAGTGAAATACACAGAGCAACTCTCACCACCCGATGCCCCAGATGCTCCTGAGCCGCAATTACCTTACCCCCGGCGAGCTCCCCAAACAGAATCCAGCAAGACTACTCATGGTATGGAATACCCTGTTCTGTTTGGTCAGTTTGGGTGAGCCTGCCCTGCTGTGTCTCCTCCTGGCTCCTGGTGAAAATTAACCCATCCTGGCTGAACCCAGGACAACACTATTTTCTCAGCAGCTAGCGGTTTGCTCCGCAGGTCAGCACCCATCATTCTACACTAATTACTAAGACAAACACAGCCAATGAGTTCAGAGATGTTTTATCTTTTCTACTGTGTCAATAAAATTAGAAAAAACCCAAACCAATTGTAGCTATTCAGATTATTGCCTTTGCACTGCTGTTCTTCTTACTGAAATTCCTTTCAAAATACTATGACAACAAATATATTCATAAACATTAGTATTTTAAAAATTAACCTTTTTTCATGCCTTAGTTAACTAAAAATAACTGAGAGTTTAATGGGAAGGAATAGTTAATTTTTTATCCTTTTTCAGTAGAAATGAAGTAGCATTTTCCAACTAGCTTGAAGGGAAACATATGTAAAGGCAAATTTCTGTTCCTGTTGTTCCAGAAAGTCAGCTGCACTGATCTGGAATGGTGTCCAGCTTCTCAGCTAGAGACCACCTTCATTTTACTACAAGAACACTGATTATTCTTTTACAAGGACAAGGTTACACATAAAATGCTTGGAAAAAATATCCCTAGTTTAGTTCTCGTTTGCCAAACTCTATGCCTTTTACTGTAAATTGCCACAAGCACAGGGCAGAGGCACACAACATATAATTTCAACACTGACAGAAGTGACGCAATTTTTGCTTGATGGCTGATCATGTTCCCCAAATTCCGTCTTCCACTGAAAGGTGCGGCTAAAAATGTGTTTTCCTTTAACCCTAGTAAACTATATACTGCCATAACTTCTGCACAGTGTCTGAGACCATATCTTAAGACAATTGCCTCAAAGCCTGTTTGCAAATCATGCTGCAGGACCTCCCGGCAGGCCAGCCAAAGCTTGTTTGCAGCTTACCTTGACCTCTTGGTGGGCCAGCCAAATACAAACCAGACAAGGAATAAACAACTGCCCCAAACCAGCTTTGAAGGGAGTTGGAGCATGGGTACTTCTTTGAGGAAAATCTTTCTAGGCATCAACCCCCTCCGCAGCCTGCTGGAGCCAGGACTGAGAAAAAACCACACACATGGGACTGGGGGAATGTGGGGCACGTGGCATTGCCTAGGGAACAACCTCCCCGAACACCTTATAAAAGGCTGTGCGACCAAACGACAAGGGGACCCCACCACCACCAACGCACACAGGAACTAAGGGGACCCACCACCACTGATGCACACAGGAGCTACGGACCAACAGGAGGCTTCTGGATCCATGGTGGTGACTGTCTCTTGCGACTCTATCCCAACTGCTTACTAGGTTTCTTTCTTTCCTGTTTTTTCCTCTCTTTCCTTTTTTTTCCTCTCTATCCTGTTCCTGATTCCTCGTGCCTTTGTTTGAATAGGTGATCAATAAATCTGTTTGATTGTCGGCATTTGATGTCCTTTTTGTCTTATCTCGCTCTGGGTATAACAACGAATTTCTGTGGTTCAGGTCTTGCTGGACTGTAACAAGGTGCAGAACCTTGCACTTGGCCTTGTTCAACTTCATGAGATTCACAAGGGCCTACTCCTCAAGCATGTCAAGGTCCCTCTGGATGGCATTCCTTCCTTCCTTGGGCCTTTTGCCTCTGCACGCACGGCTGAAGAGTCGAGCGCTGCTTGGAGACGATCCACAAATTTTGTAAAGCTCTCACTTTCACTTTACTTCATTGTGGACCATGGCGATGGTTTGGCAATGACTCTAGAGGCTATGAGAATAGCTTCTCTGGCCGCACGAGTAGTTGTAATAACTTCATGGGCCCGCAGGCCCTGGGCTTGCGCCTGGGGGGTAATCATTGTGGGATCTGTGCCCATTAACTGCTGCAGTCTGGAAGCCATGCAGTGGATGGTCTGCCCCAGTTACTTGGGCTAGTTGCCTTGCACAGTTGTCCTCCCATTCTTGTTTAAAAACGATCATCCCTGCCCCGTCGAAGATCAATCTACAGGTCTGTTTTATATCGAATGGGAGCATATTGTCTCCCTTGAATACACCATTTATGAGGGCTGAGACCATGGCAGAATTAAGCCCTTTATCCGCAATTGCTTTAACAATCGCTTGTATGTCCTTAGGGTTTATCGGTGTGTGGACCCTCTGTCCCCCATCCGTCACCCGGACCGGGAACGCTTGTGCGGCGGCTGATGGGGCCCAGTCGATGCACACAATCTTTATTTTTCACCAGTCCTTGAGAGGGATTTCTCCCCCTCGCGGTTTCTTTTTAATTTGGATGGGGATATTTTGGCTCTTGACTTTGTCTATCTCTGTTTCCTCTTTTTCTAAGTTTAAATTAGTTGCAAGCCACTCATCCCCACTAGTGTTCGATTGGGAGTCGGAACTCGACTGACTGGTTACTTCCGGTTTCCAGTACCTTTTTGTCGAGCTCCGGCCCCCTCCCCTATGGGCGGGCCGCTCCTCCCCCCCTGGACACGCCCCGCCCTCCGCTCGGCGGGGTGCCCACCCCACAGGCGCATCTTTTGAAATGCATGCTCTGATTGGCTCTCTGCCCCCCGCTCGCCCCCCTTTCCCTTTCTTGGTCGCTCCTACCGCCCCTCTCCCCCCTGTTCTCTTCCGCCTCCTGTTTGTGTGCGCTTGATAACTTTAGCGCTTCCTCCCTGTTCCCGCGAAAGGCATTTTCGCTCCGCCCTTCCCCTTTGTGCTCGGCGCCATCTTGGGGTGCATAGGGCGGTGGTGTAGGCCAGACTTCCTCAGACTCTGTTTCTTTTGCAGCACCCCTAGCTTCCTCGGCTAACCCGCCCCAGAAGGATTTAGCTTGTTTCTGTCCCTCCGTAAGCGGGTCGGGGTTCTGGGATTGAGGGGACGTGTCGCCCTCTTGCTGATCTTTAGGCTCAGCAGAACCGTTATCGTCTGGGGGGTGCAAAGTCTGTGTGGCTGCCCCGATTCCCAATTTTGGGGTGGCCAATAAACAGTTCTTTGCCGCCTTCCAGGTCTCCTGTTCTTGTATGGCCTTCTACAGGCCTGTACGACTTTCCCCCACGACTTAAGGTTTTTGCCACATCCTGAGGACATCATTTCCTTGGCTAACGCTTTAGTACACTTATCCCACACTTCAGGGTGGAGAATATCCACCGGCTGTTCAATGACCCCAATTTGCAAAAGCCTCGCAACAGCGAAAGTAAAATCTTTGGGCTTACAACCAATACCCCACTGGTTATGTAATTGCGATAAGACCTTCACAAGGGCTTCCATCCTCCTTGTTGGTCCGGGAGCGTCCTCCCCGCCGGGCTGGTCCTGCCGCTCTGGCCACCGTTCACCCGATTCCAGGCGAGATTTTCCCGGGTTTCAGCACCACTCGTTGCCTTCGTTGGCGTGGCGACCTTGTTCAGGAACGGCACGGCGACCAACCCCAGGCCACTCGGGCCATCAGCTCACAGACACCAACGTGGTGGACGGCAAATGGCGTTTATTGATAAATAGCACAGCATTATATAGCTTAGGTTTACAGCGTCACTTCCGTCTGCTTATGTCATGGGCTGAACGCTATTGGATATCAGGAGAGGAGGGGGGAGGCCCTACCTTTCCGTACAGCGCGACATCTTCAGACCGCCAAGCCCTAACTATCCACACTATACCATTCAGCTTGGTGCCATCTTTGAACTTTCTAAGGCTGCACTCAATTTCACAGTCTGTCATTGATAAAGATATTAAATAGTATTGGTCACATCACGGACCCTTGAAGGACACTACTTGTTTCTGGTTTCCAGTTGGCATTGAGCCACTGACTACAACTCTTTGGACGCAGCCATCTAACCAGTGCCTTATCCACCTAACAGTGCATCCATCGAACCCGTATCCCCCCAATTTAGTGACAAGAGAGTTATGTGGGGCCTTGTCAAAGGCCTTACATAATTCCAGGTAAATGACATCCATAGCTCTGCTCTTATACACCGATGTATCTCTCCGTAGTAGGCCGTTAGATTAATCAGACATAATTTGCCTCAGGTTAAGCTATGTTGACTGTGTAATCATCTCCATGTCTTCCATCTATCTTGGCATGTCTTCCAGGAAGATCTCTTCCATGATCTTAATGAGGATGGAGCTGAGGCTGATGGGTCGATAACTCCCAGGTTACTCCTTTTTACCCTTTTTAAAGATGGGCATAATGTTTCCCTTTTTCTAGTTGCTAGGGACTTCATATGACTGCCACAGCTTGTCACATATCATAGAATCATAGAATAATCGAACAGTTTGGGTTGGAAGGGACTTTTGAAGGTCATTGTGTCCAACACTCACAGCAATAAGCAGGGCCATCTTCAACTGCATCAGGCTGATCAGAGCCTCATCCAGACTGACCTTGAATATTTCCACGGATGGGGCATCTACCACCTCTCTGGACAACCTGTTTCAACACCCTCCTTGTAAAAAATTCCGTCCTTATATCTAGTTTGAATCTACCCTCACTTAGTTTAAAACAATTACCCCTTGTCCTGTCAGAACAGGCCTTGCTAAAATGCCTGTCCCCATCCTTCCTATAAGCCCACTTTTAGTATTGAAAAGCTGCTATCAGGTCTTCCTGGAGCCTTGTCTTCTCCACGCTGAACAACCCCAACTCTCTCCGCTTTTCCCTGTAGGAGAGTGTTCCAGACCTCTGACCACTTTTGTGGCCCTCCTCTGGACCCACTCCAACAGGCCCATGTCTTCCCTGTGCTGAGGGTTCCAGAGCTGGGTACAGGAGTCCATGTAGGGGTCTCACAAGAGTGGAGCAGAGGGGAAGAATCCCCTCACTCGACCTGCTGGCCATGCTTTTCTTGATGAAGCCCAGCTGGCTGCATTTGTCTTTCTGAGCTGTGAGTGCACATTGCTGGGTCATGTCCAGCTTTTCATCAACCAGTACCCCCAAGTCCTTCTTCACAACACTGCTCTCCTTCCCTTCATTCTCCAGCCTGTATTGATTCCATAGGTTGCCCAGATCCATGTACAGGACCTTGCGCTTGCCCTTGTTCACACAGGCCCACTTCTCCAGCTTTTCCAGGTCCCTGTGAATGGCGTCCTGCCCCTCAGGCATGTCGACTGCACCACTCATCTGGGTGTCACCTGCAAACTTGTAGAGGCTGTACTAAATCCCATTATGTCTTCGGTGAAGATATTAAAGAGTATTGGTCCCAGTACAGACCCCTGAGGGAAACCGCTTGTCACTGATCTCCATGTGGACATCGAGCCATTGACCTCTACCTTCTGATTGTGACCATCCAACCAATTACTCATCCACTGAACAGCCAACATCAAATCCATATCTCTCCAATTTAGAGAGAAGGATGTTATGGGGAGCCATGTCAAAGTCCAAATATGGTGAAGAGCAGCTTGATAACTTCATCTGCCAGTCCCTCATGACCCTGGCATGCATCTCATCAGGTCCTATGGACTTGACTATTTTCAAGTTCCTCAGGTTGTCTTGAACCTGATCTTCTCTTATGATGGATAGGAATGTTTTCCGCAGTCTCTGCCTTGAGATTCGGGGATATGAGAGATGTGGTAGGAGAACCCACCAGGGAAAACTGATGCAAAAAAATTTTGAGTACCTCAGCTTTCTCCATGTCAGGTGTCACCAGCTCTCTCTTCTTATTTACCAAAGCGGGTACCTGTTAGAGACTGAAAGAGTTAATATACATTAGTGTCTCAAATATTGTGGTAAAAGATCTGCCTCAGACTCAGGGCAGCCCTTTAAACGGCCACCTTGATCTTACTGCAGCCCTCCACCTTGGTGTGTGGTGGAGGGGCAGGACCACACCAACCTGCAGTAGGGATCTGCCCAGCAACAACAGACTGCAAACAAGGAGTTAGGTAACACAGGATGGGGACGGGGTATGTTGGACCTATGTTGGATGGGGATTCACACTTCCACGTTCTGATGTGCCTTACCAAATATGGCCAGAGGTTGTATAAAGTTCATCTGAGGAAGGAGCTTAAGGTGACTGAAGAGATCCCTGGCGACAGCCTTTCCCCCACTGGTGCCTGTGCAGCAGATCACAAACTTTCTAGAACAAGTACCATATAAGTTGCCAAGAGGCATGACTGAGGGCAGAGACTGAGCTACAGAAGGTACACCTGCCAAGAGTCAGATGTGTGGCTGCTGCTGGAGGATTGCCATGCCTGTCTTCATCATCGTAGGATCCTAGGGTGGCAATAGCTTTTTCTTCTTCCTCTTTATTCTCTTTTCTTCTCTTTCCTTTCCTCTCCCTCTCACTGATATTTCTGATAAGAATCTATGCTACCAATGTGTTCTACTTTTTCGAAGTTACCTCTCTTATAAATAAAATGCTTAATTGATTGTTTGGCTTTGTTTCACCTTAATTTAGCCCGAGGGGATTCATAGAACCTGAGGCATTTTCTCCCCCCCTATGGGTTGGATCCAACAGTACCTTTTCTTTAGTCTACCTTATCTGGCCAATGCACCCATAAAAGCCCTTCTTATTATTCTTCTAACGTCTCACCAAAATCAAGTCTAATTGTGCCCTAGCTTTCTAATCTCATCCCTACATATCTGGGCAGAGTCCCTGTATTATTCTTAGGATACACAAACCTGGTTCTTCTGCCTGTGAATTTCCTTTTAACACTTCAGTTTGACCAGAAGGTCCTTACTGAATGTACTGAGTCTACGTTGCTATGGTTTGGAACTGTGCTGAAAAGACTGCTGATATCATACTGATGCTTTAGTTACTGCTGAGCTGTGCTTACATTGTGTCAAGGCCTGCTTTGTTTCCTATTCTGCCCTACGAGTGAGTAGGCTAGGGGTGCCCAAGGCGTTGGGAGGGAATGTAGCTGGGACAGCTGACCTCAAGTGATGAACAGAATATTCCATAACATGTGACATCATGTTCAGCAATAAAAGCTGGAGGAAGAAAAGGGAAATGCAAGGTGTTCGGCATTATGGAATTTATCTTCCTAAGTAGCCATTATGTGTGATACAGCCCTGCTTTCCTGGAGATATCTAAACATCTGCCTGCCAATGGGAAGTAGTGAATGAGTTCCTTTACTTTGCTTACACATGAAGCTTTTGCTTTACCTATTGAACTCTCTTTACCTCTACCAATGAGTTTTCTCACTTTTGCCTTTGCAATTCTCTCCCCCATCCCACCAAGAAGTGTGGGTTGTGATCGAGTGGCTATGCCGTACTTGGCTGTCTGCTGGGGTTATACCATGCCATGCTGGTCTCCTGCCTTCCTTGCCTGATTGCGTACATTTAGGAATTGAGAGCTTTAGTGCTCATTCTGTAAACAACTGAAAGTTCACTCTCCTAAAATTCAATATCCTAACTTTCCTCTTCACCTGTCCAATATCCCTCAAGATTGTGAATTCCACCAGGGCTGCCACCTGTCTTCACATCCCTAATTAGTTTTTCTGTGTTGGTGAGCAACAGGTCCCATAATGTTTCCCTTCTGGTTGGGCTGTCTATCATCTGTGTTAAGAAGCTACATTTAATGCTCTTCAAGAGTCTCCTGGACTGCTTACAGATTGCTGTGATGCTTATCCAGTAATCCCAAGGTGACTGAAGTTGCCCGGCAGGATCAGAGCCTGCAAGTGTGATGATTCGCATAGTTGAAACAAGAATACTTCATCAACAGGCTGTGCTTGGTCCGGCAGCCTGTAGTAAACACCAAATATGAGATTGTCTTTGTTAGGCTCTCCAGATGTTCATTGCTGTTTTTTCAAAGTTTTTCCTCTGCAGTCAATTTTTTTACATAGAGGGCAATTCCCCTTGTCCATCCTTCCTAGTGTGTCCTTTCTGAACAGTTGACAGCAACTGATTGCAGCACTCCAATCATGGAGTTCTAGAGTCTGAAGCCGATTCCAAACACTATAGTCTGCAAAGGGTCTTTCTGTTCCTACATTATGTAACTTAAAACTGATTTAAACCATTATTTTACTTCAAAAGTACATTTTTAAGTCTTATTTTACAACAGTGAAGAAAAATCATTTAAGGAAAGCTAAAAAGTAAACTCAGAAAATTTAGGAAGTCCAGCCATACTTTTTTTTTTCCAAAAGTCTCTCTCTGTTCTAGGGAAACTAAAGTCATAATAGGATAAGGAAATAGAATCAATTTACGAGTTATGCTCTATTTTGCCAGGTTTAAGTTATTGAGCACACAGGCTGGGGAGAAAACAGCATATCACAGAATGAGTCAGTTATGCTTTACAAGATAGTACAGTATCATAGAAGGAATGATGATTTTCCTTAAGAAAAAAAATTTCACTTAATTCCTATAGATCAATAATTATTTGTCAACTTTCTTCCGCACGTGGAGACATGACAGCTGCAACAAATATTCAAAGTCACTGTAGTTTCTATTCCACAAACACTTTCTATTTTCTAATTATGACTTATAATTTGGAAGCCTAATATCCTTATTCCCCAGGGAAAAAAAAAAATGAATGAGGAAAAAAGAACATTATCAATATAATTGCTATTAAGTCTTCACAGGGTCAAACACTTCTACCAAAAAAATAAGAATAAATGCTGTAAAACATTTAATAAAAAGCATTTTAGAAACAATCTGTACTGGGTTTGCATGGCAAGCTTTTGGTAGCAGGTGGGCTACGGAGGTGGATCCTGTGAGAAGCTGCTGGAAGCTTCCTCCATGTCCAATAGAGCCAATGCCAGCCAGCTCCAAGACAGACCCACCGCTGGCCAAGGCTAAGCCCATCAGCGAAGGTGGTAGTGTCTCTGTGATAAAATATTCAAGAAGGGGAAAAAAACCCTTCGCAACAGCAGCTGGAAGAGAGGGGTGAGACTACGTGAGAGAAACAACTATGCGGACACCAAGATCAGTGAAGAAAGAGGGAAAGGAGGTGCTCCAGGCTCTGGAGCAGAGATTCCCTTGCAGCTTATGGTGGAGACCATGGTCAGGAAGGCTGTCCCCCTGCAGACCGTGCAGGATACCACGTTGGAGCAAGTGGGTGACAAAAAGAGACTGTGAACCTGTGGAGAGACCACACCAAAGCGGGCTCCCGGGTGGTCCTGTGGACCTGTGAAGAGAGGAGCCCACACTGGAGCAGGTTTTCAGGCAGGACTTGTGACCCCATGGGGAACTCACACCAGAGCAGTCTGCTCTGGGAGACTGTACTTCATGGAAGGGACTCAAGCTGGAGCATTCATGAAGAACTGTGGCCTGTGGGAAGGATGCATACTGGAGAAGTTGGTGGAGGACTCTCTTCTTTGGGAGGGATCCTACGATGGAGTAGGGGATGAGTGTGGGGAGGAAGGAGTGACAGAGACATTGTGTGATGAATTGACCACGACCCCCATTCCCTGTCCCCCTCTGATGCTCAGGGGGAGGAGATAGTGAAAATAAGGAGTGAAGCTGAGCATGGGAAGAAGGGGGGACTGGGGGAAGGTGTTTTAAGATTTGATTTGATTTCTGATTATCCTACTCTGATTTGGTTTGGCAATAAACAGTTTAATAAGACAATAAAGTAAATATTAAGATTAATAAGGCTACTATACTACTAATGATAATCATAGCAATAATAAAAATGTGTGAATCAACAATATATATATAATGTGTGTATATATATATATATTTTATATACAGTAAAATTTTCCTCACCACCTGATGATGGATTCTCAGCTAGTCCCAAAACAGTGATCGCGGAACCCTGGAAAACACAAATTTCAGAAATTCCCCCCAAAAGTTCAAACTCCTGGACAAGAGAGGATTCAAACTCATAGAAACAAGAAGGAAATATACCTTCCTCCCTCCAGCCAACTCTCAGTCATAAACCGAGCATGATGTCTAGGTATGGAATATTTCTGTTGGCTAACTTGAATAAACTGCCAGGCCGTGCTCCCTCCCAGCTCCTGCACACCTGCTAATTAGCTGAATATGAGAAACTGAAAAACGTGCTTGATTTCATAGCAACAACTGAAAACATCAATGTTATCAACAACCTAGGGTCAACATAGCATCAACAGCCGAGGAGAAGGCTGAGGTACTCAACAACATTTTTGCCTCAGTCTTCACTGGCAGCCTATTTCCTTGCCGCTTCCGAGTCAATGGACTGTGAGATGGAGAACAGAGGGGTAAAGCCCCTCCCACTGTAAGAGAAGACTAGGTTTACGACCACTTGAGGAACCTGAATGTAGGTAAGTCTATGGGATCTGATGAGATGCATCCCAGAGCCCTGAGGGAATTGGCTGATATAGTTCCTGAGTCACTCTCTGTAATATATGTGAAGTCATGGCAGTCAGAGGAAGTTTTTGGTGGCTGGAGGAAGGGAAACATTGTGCCCATTTTTAAAAAGGGTAGAAAGGAGGACCCTGGGAACTACCGACCTGTCAGCCTCACCTCTGTGCCTGGGAAGATCACGGAACTGGTCCTCCTGGAAGCTATGCTAAGGCACATGGAGGACAGGGACTTGATTTGAGACAGCCAGCGTGGGCTCACCAAGGGAAGTCCTGCCTGACCAACCTACTGGCTTTCTATGGTGGGCTGACTCCATCAGCTGACAAGGGAAAAGCAATGGATGTCTTCTATGCGGAATTCTGCAAAGCCTTTGACATGGTCCCCCACCACATCCTTCTCTCTAAATAGGGGAGACACAGATTTGATGGGTGGACTCTTCAGCGGATTAAGAATAGGTTGGAAGGTCACATCCGAAAGGTAGTGATCAATGGCTCAATGTCCGAATGGGCATCAGTGACAAGTGATGTCCTTCAGGGGTCTGTACTAGGACTGGTGCTGTTTAATATTTTCATCAATGACATAGTGTGATCGCGTGGACCCTAAGGAAGTTTGCAGACAACACCAAGATGAGTGCTGCAGCTGACATGTCAGAAGGACAGGACGCCATCCAAAGAGACCTGGACAAACTGGAGAAGTGGGCCTGTGTGAACCTTATGAGGTTTAACAAGGCCAAGTGCAAGGTCCTGCATCTTGGTAGGGGCAATCTTCAGTATCAATACAGGCTGGAGGATGAAGGGATTGAGAGAAGCCCTGCTGAGAAGAACTTGGGGGTACCAATGCATGAAAAGCTCGACATGAGCCACCAAGCTGCACTTGCAGCCCAGGAGGCCAACCGTATCCTGGGCTGCATCAAGAGAAACATGTCCAGCAGGTCGAGTAAGGGAATTCTGCCCCTCTACTCTGCTCTGATGAGATCTCATTTGGAGTACCACATCCAGCTCTGGAGCCCTCAGCACAAGAAAGACATGGACCTGTTGGAGTGGATCCAGAAGAGGGCCACAAAGAAGATTTGAGGGCTGGAGCACCTCTCCTACAAGGAAAAGCGGAGAGATTTGGTATTGTTCAGTGTGGAGAAGCGAAGGCTGCATGGAAACCTTATAGCAGCCTTTCAGTACCTGAAGGAGGCCTACAGGAAAGAAGGGGAATGTTTTTAGCAAAGCTTGTTGTGATAGGACAAGATGTAATGGCTTTAAACTCAGGGATGATATATTTAGACCAGATATAAGGAAGAAAATTTTTATAATGAGGGTTTTGAAACACTGGAACAGGTTGCCTAGCAAGGTGGTAGATGCCACATCCCTGGAAACATTCAAGGCCAGGCTGAACGGGGCTCTGAGCAGACTGGTACAGTTGAAGTTGTCTGTGTTCACTGCAGGGGGGTTGGACTAGACGACCTCTAAAGATCCCCCTTATTATATTCTATCTTTCTCGTACTAAATTCAAAACACAGTAGCTACTGGGAGGAAAATTATCTCAGCCAAAACCAAGACAGGCGTGCAGATCCAATTTCTATCTTTTTATTGTTACAGTTATTATAGTGAGTGTAATTATGTTAAATATTCCACCTGTACTTGACTTCCTGTAGTCCAGAAGTCAATATAAGTTCAGTCAACCTGTGACTGCTGCCCCATGCCTCAGCTGTGGATGCAAAGCTGATGAATAGCCATCAGGCATGAAATAAGGGTATGAAATCAAAACTCTCTACTGACTCACAAGAGAGTCGGAAAAATGTTTGGCTGATGTATATTTGGAATCAATGCTGGATTGCCCTTCACGTGTTCTGTGAATCTGCAGAGTAGTGCATGTACATGGGTACATTTCTTCCCTTATTTTACTGAGATTTTTTGCTAACAATGTTTAGGAGTTTTTTAAACAGTGCACACAACAAAAAATGGGCTTAAAGATAAATGTATGAATATATCTTTTCTTTCACAAAATCCTAACATTTTTTTTTGTTTTTATACCTATAGTCCTGAGTGAAGCAGAATGAGGAAAAGGTACCGTGTTCTAGAGTGTAAGTGCCTGTACAAAAAATCATGGGAGGTCTTTCAAAGAAAGAGGGGTTATCTTGCATTTTTATTATTTCTTTTCCTTTGGACAGGGAAGAAAAGGGACAACTTTTCAAGTCTGTGAAAGTGAGACCTAAGGATCGTCCTAAATGTCTGTTTGGCAAAAGGTTTTGTATATCCAAAGACACTTTCCTCCCTACCTATTCCTACCTCCTCTCCCTTGCACACAGTCTAATATACTGTATTGGAGTGAGGCCTCCAGGGCACTGATAATGCATAGATAACTACATTGTTATCCGTGATCTTACAGAAGTAGAGAACTACTGATAGTTATCTTTTTAGTACATTATGCTAAATTTTGCCTCGTATTTCTGGTAGATATTGACATGTCTTCTCCTCTCTTAAACTAAAGCTTTTAAATAAAATTTGTGTCCCAGCTTCTTATTCCCCAGGTGAGAATTTACATGTGAATTCTTTTCGTAGCAGAAAGTATCTTCATGCATTCACTTCATTTTATGTTTTAACAGTTGCCATTTGCATTATGACCGAGTGTTCTATTATCGGCTTCTTTTTCACAGACAGAACACAGCAGCCTGCTAGATAAACTTATTGAGCTCCTAATCTTTTGATTCTGTCTTTACATCACCTGTCAATAGGGGATAACACTAAAAGATGGATGTCAGTTTTCCCAAACCATATTATGCTTCCTCTGTCTCCAATTTGCAAGTATAGAATTAAATGCAGGTGCATGAGAGGGAGCTGAAGTGATTATTTCATTCTTTTAGGTCTGATGCTTTGCCAAAAGAAAGGGGCAGGAGAGCATAAATCATGATAGTTCAACTGAGAACAACGCACGTAAGCAGTAACTATGAAAGCAGCCTTTAGCCATCTTGCACTGATACTCCCAATAGGAGTATTAAAAATCATTAGAGGGTCTAGGTGAGGAACATGGAAGAGGCATAAGTAACTTAGAAAAAGGAGAAAGCAAAGGTTACATTTTAGAGGTACCGGGTCATAAGCATACATCTGTTTCACTCTACCTGACTTGACATCTGTTGAAAGGCAGAGAGACATGAGTAGCTTGTATTTGTGTACAAGCCTCACGGTAACTGCTGATCTCTCAACATCATTATTTTAAGTCTTAAATGAGATACAGAACAGAAAAAAGGCAAAGAAAATAGAAATGAACTTCAAAACTGGGCCCTTGTCTTGCATTTGAGGTGGATTGAGAAATGGCTGAATGGCAGAACTCAGAGGGTTGTCGTCAGCGGTGCTGAGTCTAGTGGGAGGCCGGTAACAAGTGGTGTCCCCCAGGGGTCAGTACTGGGGCCAGTCGTGTTGTTTAACTTCTTCATCAACAACCTGGATGAAGAAGTTAGAATGTACCCTCAGTAAGTTTGCTGATGACACCAAACTGGGAGGCGTGGTAGATACACCAGAAGGCTGTGCTGCCATTCAGCGTGACCTGGACAGGCTGGAAAGTTCAGCAGAGAGGAATCTGATGTGGTTCAACAAAGGTAAATAAAGGGTCCTGCACCTGGGGAGGAACAACCCCATGCACCAGTAGAGGCTTGGGGTGGACCTGCTGGAGAGCAGCTCTGCGGAGAGGGACTTGGGTGTCCTAGTGGACGACAGGATGACCATAAGTCAGCAGTGTGCCCTGGCTGCCAATAAAGCCAATGGGATCCTGGGGTGCCTCAAGAAGAGTGTGGCCAGCAGGACGAGGGAGGTTCTCCTTCCCCTCTACACTGCCCTGCTGAGGCCTCATCTGGAGTACTGTGTCCAGTTCTGGGCTCCACTCTTCAAGAAAGATGAAGAGCTACTGGAGAGAGTCCAGCAGAGGGCTAGGAGGATGATGAGGGGACTGGAGCATCTCTCCTATGAGAAAAGGCTGAGGGAGCTGGGCTTATTCAGCCTGAAGAAGAGAAGGCTGAGAGAGGACCTTATAAATGCTTACAAATATCTGAAGGGTGGGTGTCAGGAGGATGGGGCCAAGCTCTTTTCAGTGGTGCCCAGTGACAGGAAAAGGGGCAATGGGCACAAACGGAGGCACAGGAATTTCCGTCTGAACATGAGGAAGAACTTCTTCCCTCTGAGGGTGACATAGCACTGCAACAGGCTGCCCAGGGAGGTTGTGGAGTCTTCTTCTCTGGAGATATTCAAGACCAGCCTGGACAAGGTCCTCTGCAACCTGCTTTAGGTGACCCTGCTTCGGCAGGAGGGTTGGACTAGATGATCTACAGATGTCCCTTCCAACCCCTACCATTCTGTGATTCTGTGATTCTGCGATTTGTTTTTTCTCTGGCTAGTGACTAGTAAATCCCTTTCTGTCTCTTTGGTGTGTCATAAGTGATTTCTTAACTCTTCTATATTGTTACACATAACCCTAATACGATAGTTTCTAGTAGCCCCTGACACATTTTCACTTTCATTTATTAGAGATAAATGTTCCATCATGCACACCACTGCAAATTAATTTCATCCAAATGCTCTTAGGCTTACTATCTGAAAATGTAAATACTCCTATTGTAAATTTTGACCCAGCTTACTTTTCATTTAAGCAGTAGCTTGTGCTTGTTATGGGAGAGCTGTTGTGAGTTTATATATATATGTATACTTTAGATTATTTTTAACAAATAAGAAAGCTTACAAATGAACCAGAATACAGAAGATTTCTCTTTTTTTCTTCTGGAATTCTTATTAGGCTAGACTTGGCTAGGGCTTTAGACAGAAAAGATTAGACTTGGGGGGTAAAAGAAAAAGATTAAAAAGGAAGGAGTGAAGTTTCGGATTCCCATCAATACTGATTCAGAAGAACGATTCTTACAGCTCCATCCCCACCCACAACCAGTTACCTCATCAATAATGCCACTGTAATTAAATAGGTGTTAAAAAAAGAGTTGAGAATAAAAGGTACATATACATATATTTGTATAGATGTATTTGTATACATAATATATATACTTTTAATCCTTATATTGTAAAGTAATGTCCCAGTTACCTGAGTCTAAGCCTGTCTGTAGCAATGACTTGTCAGAGGCACAGCAGGGGCCCCTGAGTACGCAGGCTAGCAGAGGCCTGGAAAGCTCAAGAAAAGGATGATACTAGGAGCCCTGGGGCCAGTCACACAAATGCCAATTTGCTGACATACAGCTGTGTGACAACCTAATGAAGCTGCACATAAATAATAGCACAGGTGAAGCTGTCTTTAAAGCATGTATAAGACAACAAAAAAACACAGTAAGGTACACTGGCCCCACTGCTTCAGAATTGGGTATGAAGAACCAATACTCTGCTGTCCTGTACAGTACTGTTCTGTACATAAATGTCTCGGTTGTTACTGTGGTAGTTATTTAGCTTTCAGTCTGTACCAGAAATAAATGTAAACCATTAGTTTTCTAAAAGAAAAGTTCTTTTATGCCTTTTGTTTCTACTTCTGCAATTTTTCCCAATTCCTAGATTTTTGACTAGGTTTAAAACAACAGAACAGGAATCAATGAACAGAAAAGACCATTTTCTGCATGCTGATAAGCATATAGGGATAGATACATTTTATTAAGGAACATTGATAGTCAGCCCTAAAGGTAGTGTCCAAGCTATCATCAGCCTAGTATAATTACTGAACACTGGTACTTGCTATGGTGTGATAAATTCCAATTCCACTTCTTGTCACAGAGGAGGGATTCAGACAGAAACTAGGATCTTCTTCTGTAGTGAGCTTAAGCTGCTGATTCATAGATCAGGATTGCATGAATAACTAGCAGCTTTAAAAACACAAGCAAACAAACAAAAACCTAGCAGCAGCAGTAAAAACAATCGTCGGAGTTAGAGAACAGCAGCCTTTAGTCACAGGTTTGGATAAGCAGTGCTTTCACATAGCTCACTTATTCTTTCCTATTATCTCAAAACAGTATATATTTGACTACCAGCAGTACCTAACTAAAAGTCAACAGGAAGCTAAGAAAAAAATGCATCAAAGACCAACACTAAGCAATAGTGAGTTGTCAGAAAGAATATACCATTTTCTCTCAGAACAGTTCTCTCCGTAAATTTTCTCAGCAAAGGTGAAAGTGGTAAAAAATTGATCCCCTTTTTCTTCCCACTGCTACACTGACTTCTTGCCTGTGCTGCCTATTGATCTTAGATACTCTATCAGCAGTTTTGGGAATCTACAAAACTGAGATGAATGCATATTTGAGACATGGCAAGGGTGAGGCAATCTTTCTCGTACACTCATCGTATAACCTGGGAGTCCTTTCTTGCTTTCTGTTTTAATTTTCAACACCATTGTCTAGTTAAGAGCTTACTAGGCTAAAACTCTTATACTATACATCAATCAAATAATTCACTTACTTCCCATATCTTAAGCAGGCACCTACTGAGTTTCAGCTGAATTTCATAAATATGCTTTTACAACTAAGCATCGTAGGATGTGTTGTCATTTCTTTGTCTTTTGATATAACATAAATACTGAAAAGAAGTCTCCTCTGGAAATGCATAGAAAGATGAGAGCCCCTTAAGTGATGAAACAGTGCTTTAATTCCTTAGGCAGAAGTCATAAATCTACTGAAGTAAATTCAGATAGTACAGGCTGTCATTCTTTATCTTTGTGATGTTTAGAACATTGGAGTAATTTACAACTGACATTTACTAATTAACACTTAAATTATGTGAAATATCTGAGCCACACAAAGGAAAAGTGCCAGCTGCATTTGTATCCCTTCAGGGTGAGAATTAAATGCTGTTATCTTGTGTACAGTAGAGGTGCAGTGAACGGTTATCACCACTCCCACATGAACCACAGCAACATTTCCAGCCTAGGGCCAGAGTCTCAGCAGGTATCTGACTGGGTCATGCATACCAGTAGGTATCATTTATGATTGATACCTGCTAGCATACTTTTTATATTTCCAAATATATGTGAGAACTACATAAGTATAGTCATTTATATCTAGCCTGCATACAGCGTAGTATAAGCTGCACTTCCAGGCAGCATAAGCTACGGGGACAAGATGCAAGTTGTTCTTGGCATTGGTTTGCTGGAGAGCAGGCAGGCTGAGAGAAAGCTAAATCTCATAAAGAAGGAACAGAAGGATAGACTGTGGACTCTTAAACTATAACAAAAATACATGAAGAGCAGTAAGTACTAGGGGAGAAAAAATATTCAGGCTGTGCATGGACACACGAAAGAAATGTTATCTTTTAACTCGTAGACGAAGTTCTTGGAACTTTAAAAACACAAGCAAACAAACAAAAAACAAAAAAAAACAACAAAACATGAGACCACTGACAGCCCCAGGTAAAACCAGAGTTGAGCCTGGCCAATGGATGGCCTGTGGACACCAGTCAGGAGCTGAAGATGGAAGGCCAGAGGCAGTGCTGGAGACGTGCACTCATACAGGTTTTGCTGGGACGGGGACTGATGGCCTTGATCTGAGCTAAAATGGGGGTCCTGGGCCAATGGACAAGGGTGCCAGAGGCTCCAGTTGAGGCTGTTCAGGGCCAGTGAGGTCTGTTAATGCCCTCAGGGCCCGAAGAGGTGAAGTCTGAGGGAGCTTGGCCAGTTCAACTTGGAGAAAATATGGCTTCTAGGAGACCTTATAGGTGCTTGTAATTACCTGGTTGGAGAACCCAGAGAAGATGGAGCCAGACTGCAATTGGAACTGCATGATGATGGGATGAAAGGCAATGGGCAGGTGTCCAATCCTAAGAAATTTCAGTGAGATGCAAGGAAAGCACTTTTTACTATGAGGGTAATCAGTACAGGAACTAGGACTCAGAGAGATTGAGATCTACATTGTTGGAGGTATTCAAGACTCAGAGGCACAAGGCCTAGAGCGATCGTGTCCAATTAGACCTGCTTTGAATAAAGGATCGGATTAGGTGATCTCTAGAGGTCTTTTCCAACCTATTACTCTGTGAATCCATAGTTAGAAGCAGCATTGCCTTCCTAGGGGAGCACTGGAAAAGTAAAAGCATTTTCAGCAATTTCATGGCTCCAGAATACAGAATAAGCCCGTAGCTATGCACCGAATACAGAATTTGTATTTTTAGAGAAATGCATACGTATTTGGTCATAAGTAATTCTAGGTTTAGCTGTTAGTTCAGTCATCTTTCCTCATAGAAAACTGTTGCAAGGTAAGTTGGATTCATCTGAGCCTGGGACTGTTCAGCCTGAGGTTCAGTATTAGTATGTTTATAGGAGACAATCTCTCTAGAGCAAATTTCACCTTTTTGTAAAAGCATGAATGAAAACTATTGTCACATCTGTAAAATACAGATAAATTACTCATTACTAATCCAATCGATTTTCTCAAAGAACTTTGTGATTTTAAACCCTATGTCAAACCTCTGCATTTTAACATTTGCAAAATAATAAATCCAAGGCAGCAGTTCCAAAAGGTAGCATTACATAAAGGACAGCACTATCAAGAACTGAATTTGACTGCTGTAGCATTTCTGTTAGGTGGCATTTAGAAGTGCACAGAAACCTTTGACTCGTCAGAAGTCATGGACTTCTGCACTCTGTTAATTCAATCTCTTCTTTCAAGATTTCTTGGAATTTTGTAGCTTTCTTTTAGGCAGTATTATTTGCTGTCAATTTCATGGGGCACTTTAAGATGAGGTGTTTTGCATACAGCTATTCTGCATAGAAACCTGACCTTGAGCTTGACTATCAGCAGGCTCTGCCCTTAGCAGTGATCAGACCTAGCCATGGCTCTGACCCGGATTAAGGAGCAATGACTGCCCTCAACAGAATCAGGAAACAAGCCCTATGAAATTAGTGAGATATATTATTAGCTTTTGATCTCGTTTCAACATTGAATAATCATTTCTAGATATTTTCCATGCTGTTAAAAAGGGAGCAATACGCATAATTTTTTGTGTGCCTTGAGTGCTTCTCTCTGGACTATTCATTGTATGTGCTCCTCCTTTTGTGGCTTGCTCAATTGGTCCAGGCATTTCGCAGCTTACTGTGATTTCTCTGACCTGTTTTCTTTTTATGTTTCTCTGATCCCTCTGCTATATAAGTTTAATCAATCTTTATACTCTTTTCTCTAATTTTTTGTGTGCTGATCTTCTGTACGGCAATTGGTGTGCTGCTCCTAAAACTATCAGCCATAGCATCTCCCTTACCATAATCAAATCCCCTATCAAATGACACCTGCGATCTGTTCTTCCATAACTAAAGAAGATGTAAAGACTTTTATCATACAAAATTCCTCAAAATCACTAGCATGTCCCCTTGAGGATGTATCTTCTCCTAATCATTTTTAACTTCCGTACATTATCCTTGTCAATTACCTCCCTTTTATAAGTGTTTTATGATCAAATATACATAATACTATCTTTGTAAGAGGAATTATTTTTGATGAACGTATTTCTCTAGAAAAATACTTATTTTTCAATCTTGACCCCTTTCACCATTGTTAATGGTATCAGAAATTTTAGTGTATTTGACCATACAGCAGAAAATAATGTTTCAAAGATGTACACACCACAGGGAAACATATGGGGGGAATTTAGACAACTATTTTCTGTTTCTTCATGCAGTGCAGTTAGTTTGCATACAAAAATGTTTCTGCAATATAATCTTTTTGTTATAGATGCTTCCTGACAATTTTGACATCAGCGCAGCTGGATACCTGACAAGCAGAAGCATTTAGAAAAAGATCAGTTTAGGCATTACAATGTATTTGATTGACAATGAGTCTTAGACCAATGGAAAATGAAGTATCTGTGTGTTTCAAGGAAGAGGGAGGAGAGTACTGAAGTTGTCTGTGATTTGTTCCCAGCGAGGAAAATGACAAAATGTACAGCTACAATGAGATGCCTGAGTGAAATAGACTTTACTCAGAGAGGTGACTCCATTGAAATCAATATGTTTCCTGTTCATAAGTATTCCAGAATCTTACTGAAGATCCAAGCTAATAAACAGCATTTCTGTGATTCAGTCTGGCTGACTTACATCAGAGACTGAAAGTGACAATGGCAAGGCTGTTGTCCTGAATAGACACACAGGGGCAAATTTTTCAGTGGTTCTTCACTTGCATTGCGTACAATAAGTTACTGATTATGCTATGGACAAGTAAACTTCTAATGGCCTTTTTTGTAGCTCATGGTGATGCTTGTTAATTTTTAGAAAGCAATTTCATATTGTAGATGTTTCTTCCATTCACAGGGACATTAAGCAAAAGAGATCTGTTGTTCACACGAAACAATTGCAATCTACTGTATAAAATTTGCAACAGCACTGCTAGTTACACTGCTTTCTGAAGTGCACTGACATATGCATTACAGTTGCAAGTTACCATGTAGGGAGTTTCAGCTACTGCATCTGTTTAAAAGGGTATGCCAAATAACTTATGGTGTAATCCAGTTTCAGGGTTCAGTGGTACATATGACTGCTCATGGAGGCTAATATTACTTTCAGTGAACTCAGGGACAACCTTTCTAGTGATTTTTACAGGAGTGAGATCTGGTCCATTGCTTTTCAATGTTTGTATCTCTACCACAGCAATAATCGTTTTCAAAAGGCATATGATCTCTGTGAGGGGCTGAAAAACAGTTTCAGTCAAAGTACAAAGTGAAAGGGATAGAAACTGTTGAAACTTGTTTCATTTTCCTGAAATTTCAAGACAAAGTAAATCTCCAACTGCAGCCAGTCTTCCCAGAGAGAAAGTAAATTTTTCATTTCCTTATTGAATGTTAATAGTATATAGTACCCCTGTACTGCTTCTTTTAAAGAAAATATTAATTGTAACACTTTTGAAATAAGCTTTGGATGTTGTTCTTTGTCCTGTTCCGATGATATCCTTTTTTTTTTTTCCTTTCTCCATTGTATTTGTAGCAGCTGAGAGGAGTAAAGAATACAAGGTGTATATAGAGACTCAACATAATTCTCAAATCTTTTTGCTTTATACACGAATTAAAAATGTTTTCTTATAGCTGTTTTTAGGTCTCAAAATAATGACAAAACACTGACTTGATACCTAATAAATGAAAGTTACAGTAACTCTCCATAGCTGCAGTGATCCTTCATATAAAACCTTTAAAATGATTGCATGCCTATTCTTTTTCTACAGTAACTATACATGTTTTTTTATTCTTATCATTATAAGACTCTTTCTGATCATTCCATGCAGAGTACAAAAAAATTAAAAGGTGGATCATTTCTTGAAAAAATTCCATTCTAAATATCTCTTTCCAGTACTTGATCCTTTGCAATGCTCTGTAAAAAAGGTGGATATTAACTTGGTTGTGTGAAGTACTATCAGCAAAGCAGCTTGATAGTATGATAGTATTCAACACTCCTTAAAAATAGTTTGAAAAGTACAGGTTATTAAATAATAGTTCCATGAGGCAGTGCTGAAAGGAAGACATACATTCTGTCCTTTGTCCTAATAATTTTAAAATCTGAGCCAGGCTTTAAAAGAGCAGGTAAAAATTATTAATATAATTTCAGTTTAATTCAGAATGAAATCCAAATTTAAGGTCATAAACACCTCTTTAAATACGATAGAGAAGGATAATTTAATCAAATTTTGATACAAAGAGGATGTAGAACTATTTTCCTCACTCAGATATATATGTAGAGACACTGTCATTATTAATTTGCAAACATTGGTCAATAAATAACACTAAAATTACACACAATGTACTGCAAAATAGCTCTAGTAATTACTTTGTTTCACAGACATACTCAGATTCTAGAAAGAGATAATTATGTCTTTGGTGTTTTAAGGAACTTCCATGTAAAAGATACAGCTATTCAGACTCTTTGTATGCTAGCTATTGCTTCCGGGAAAATGTATTTTCCTGTCTTTACAGAAAAATAAAAAAATATTTGTTAATCAAATGTTAATAACAATTATGAGTAGAAAAGTATACTGTGGCTGCCCAGTTCCTTGGGGCATGTCCTGGCCCTTTCCCTTCTGTTTTGTCTTGTCTTTTTTGCACAATAGAGTAGATCTTAGACATCCAAGTTGAGGGTATTACAGTGCACTGCAATATAGTGCAATATAGGAAGAAAAATATGGCATGGATTCAATGTATTAGATAATTGTTAGTTAATGCAAAACCAGTGAATAAATACTTCTTTCAGTAAATGGTTATATTAAGCTGCCCCCATGAGACACATGCACATATCTCTTCCACCTTCAAAACCTGTGCTTTTCAAAGGTTCACATAGGACTGCTACAAAGAATGCCAGGGTTGAACTTCAAAGAAGGGAAAGCAGACACAAGTCATTGATACTGCCGTGGAATGGTATATGAAACAGCTGCTTCAGTTATGTTTTTTTTTTCCTCATTCAAAACTGTCATTGGAGTCTTCACAGAGACTGAAACCTGAGCTTGAATGGATTCAAGTGTCCGTGGGAAGTGTGCAAAGCATGCAGCAGCTGTGGTGATTCAAGGCTGGTGTAGCAATTCAAAATGCAGAATTCAAGGATTTCCTGGCCTTTCAGAGCTGTTAAAGGGTTGATGGAGATCTGAAACACACAATGTGTGTGGAAAATAATGTCTGTTATAAAACCATGGTATCTTTAAAGATAAGTCTAATAGAAGAACAGCAATACACAATGTTTGAATTCCAGGACTGCAACTGAGTAATAAAGCACAGCAAATGTGAATGACATAGACTGTGCAAAAATGGATACAGGACAAGAGCTGATGTTATTCTGACCATAACTCACTTTGCTGCAATACTGATCTTGTCATTCACTATTGTTTTGTTTCTTTATCAAATGGGATCTGCCATTCCAAAGATCTTGTAGTCATACAGTTTGTTTTCCTGACCCTCTTTCAGAGCTTGCAAGAACCAGAGCAAATGAGTCTGACTAACCACCTCTTCATACTATATGTCTGTATAAATCCATCAGCTAGCTAGAAAATCTACTCTGAAGGCCTATATAGCCTTCAAAGGTCTAATATATTAAAAAGAACCATGGCAAATCAGAAACCACCTTCAGGTTTCCTCTTGCAGAGATCTTCCTTTCTAGTGTACCTAGTAGTGCAACCAGAATATGTGCAAGGAAAAAGAAAGCATGAGGTGGTGTGCGTCTACAGAAGTGAACTGAGGATTAGGTTTGTTTTTCTACATGTGCCTGGAATAAGAACGATCATTAGCTGTAGCTATGTTTTCTGTGTGTATGTATTCCCTAGTGAAAACAGGAATGTAGATCTCATAGTAATCCTGCATTAAATTATTACTTAGTTATCTGACAACTTCAGTGCTTTATTGCATGGTTTTACACATATGGGGTGGTCCTCCCTAGATTTTTCCCTTTAGTTTTCTCCTTTCATAAATGAAAGATTATTTGCTTTATTCAGAGAATCGACATCTGCAGCTGAGAGACACTATGAAGTTTATTTATTTTTATAGTTGATTTTACACAGGTACTCCACCACTTACAACAGCATTCTTTTTTTTTCCCATAATATACCCATCATTATCATCTACTTTTTCATACATAAAACAGTATATAATGTTTTGTACCCAAGTCCTATTTGAAAGATTATCTTGGGAGAAAAAATAAAAACTAAGCCAAACCAAACCAAACCTAACAACAACAAAAAATCCACACATATATTTCTCAAAAAAAAGGTGTTATTGTCAAAGATAGATGTAAATATACACTGTGTAATTCTTATTACAAGCAGCAAAAGACCCTTCAGAGCATGTTGCTGTTGTCCTGTCCTCAACATGCACTTTAGAACTGATTAAAGCATCACTGACCTTCATTACTGGTGTTCCAGTCATCCTGATGCTTAATCACACATGTCGAACATATGCCAGACAATGTTGGATGGCAAGTAAGTCAACATTCATATTTTTTGTACTTCCTCAAATACTCCTGCTAATATATTCTCTCCATCTGTTGCAGAAAAGCAAAGATAATGATAATGCAGTAATGCTGAAGTTGTCTGATATATCTATTATATTACTGTCAAAGGCTGAGACTTTTTAAATACTGTTAGTTGGTCAGGATCAACGAAGTGCCTTGAGCAGCTCTGAAAATCTCAGTCGATGTTCCTGCTTTTTGCCTTTGGCCACAAGAGAAATCTGAATTTCCCATTGTGCCTTTCACATCGCATGCAGCTACCCTGCTGCATAACCACTCAACTACAAGATTCTTTAGAATTCTTACTCATAATCTGTTCTTATTCAATAACCAGGTCTTAATCTGTGAGCAATCAGACACATATCATGCCATTATGTGACCTCTGTTTACTCATACACGAAACCTTGCTCATCAGCAGGTCCCAGCATTACTGTGACAGCCCTCTGTATACCTAATGGCGTGGGTGACCTCACCTGCAAATTCTAGTCCCTGAAGGAACATGGAACAGCGTATATGTAATGATAACGGAATAGGAGAAATTCACTGTTAGCTGTCAAGGAAGATTTCTACCATCAGCATTAACCATATAATATAGTGGCAGTGGAGGGCAATGAATGTGGAAAGAAGTGAGAGCAATCAGCAAGCTTTCATTCAGTGAGATGGAAGAGCTTGTCAAAGACACAAACAACTAATCAGTTGCCAGCACTGATTGATGTCCTAGCCTGCATTCAAATCTATCATCGTGACCAGGTAGTGCCTATCGTTTACCCAGTGGATGGATAAACTAGAAGTAATATATGGTATCTAAGCAAATAGATCATTAATTCTGCTTAATATGTTGGGGCTAAAGTTTAAATCTTTTTCTCAACAGCAATCTTTCCTTTCCGAGGGAAAAAAAAGAAAAAATATCTACTGTGCTTGACAAAGCAATAAAGATATTTTTTTTTACACTTTACAAATTTGCTGCATTGGATTTTATTTCAGATTATGCCTCATAATTGTCACTGAGTATTAACTCTATAAGGAAATTTATTAACATCTTAATTAAAATGGCTAAAGAAGATAAGAAATTTTATGCCAAAGAGACAGAGGACTGCTGTTCTGTGTTTCCTTCTTATGCTTTACACTTTTTTATTCCCCAACGTGTTCCCAAGCTCAGCCCTGCTGTGCTATTACCCTTGACTTTGTATTCTTTTTTCTGACTGTGAGATGAAAATTTTAAATGCAGACATACAGTTAATTGGATTTTATTATTGCTTGACTTCTTCTTAATTGCAGGTCATGGCATTGAATGATTTCTTAATGATTTGTAAATTCCATATTTGGCACCAATCAGCATCAAAGTCAGTAGATTTTGGCACATACATTTTGTTAATTCTGGTCATACTTACTGGAAATATTGACGTCTGCATTGATATAATTTAGAACTGTCTTAGGACTGGACAGGAGTACGTAAGCAGTCTGCGGTTTTCCAAACTGAAACTTCGTTTCTATCTGCTGTCAGTCATCACTAGGGAAAAATATAGGTGTTAATAACGAAGAAGCACTGTCTCAATTTGCTGCAGATAGTGTAATGAAATTAAAATACAATCTCTGAAACAGAGACACCCAGAGGTATGATTTCTAATATTTTGCAGTTTATAAAGATACACTCTGGCTTGTTTCAAATATTGCCTCATCAGTAGGGTATAGTTAATAAATAATTCATGGTTTCATTCATGATTTGTATCTTCTGAGGTTATAAATTAGTAATATCAGACAACTACAATAAGCATAAATATTTATATATTCCATTTTGCTTAATATACTTCATTTTTAAGACTGTAAAAGAGATAAAAAAGTATTCTTAAAGTATTTAAAGCACAAGTCTATTGAATTTCTTAATAGGTAGTATGTTTAGTAAAGTTACGGCTGAGAAAGAGAATATTCTTCCTTCTTAAGTTTCAGAATTTTTTTCTGAAGAAAAGCACCTTCTTGTCCAATTTCCAAAAGATCTTACAACCTAAACCTGACTACACAAAGTTGGGTGGCAAACCTGCAAACTGTTCAGCCATATAGATATTCTCAAACTCAGAGTGCCAGTCAAATGAAATCTAAACCTACAACAGGGTCTTGAGTATCTGACAGTAGATTCCCAAGACACCACTCACTCATCCTGAGATTCCGAATCTCTTGAGAATACCAGACAAAACCCAATTTACAGTCAGTAAAAGCTAAATATTTAAAAAATATTCTCTTCAGTGTTGATATTAGTTGGGATGCGCTGATGGAAAGCATTCTGTCCTTTCTGAATGGTTACTTTTTTCTCAGTGATTCATTTACCTGGAAATTGTAATATCATGGTGCTTTACTAACTGCTATGAACATTTCAACTACACAGACAACAGGAGTACTTTATGAAAGTATTTGTGAAGGATTGATTTTAATTAGCTGCATGCTTCGTTTAAGAAAACTTGTTTAACCACAATAGTTGAAAAGAACCTATTTTAAAACACATTGACCAGGTCTTTGTTTTAAGAACTGAAATAAGTGTTATTTACAAAGTATTCATCCATGTATTTGTTCAGAACAGGCTAGTCTCTTTAAGATTAATATTTTTGATCATGGAGTATGTGTTCTTTCAAAATTCTCAGCATCAAAATATGCTTTAGTTTGTCTTCTAACTGTTGAATAAACCTTAAGAATATTTGAAAAAGAAGTGAAATACAAGACAATAAAAAAATATAAACCTACCTTTCCTTTTTAATACAAAACTTTGGTTTTCAAATATTTCTTTGAGAGCCTCTTAGAGACTTTTAAAAACTGAATAATCAACTCAAATTCCATGAAGAAAGCCCAAGAGGAAAGAAATACAGTTCTGTCCTGGGAAATTTTACTTAGCACGTAATACTTGTTTATTGTGTTCCAATGACTTCTAATGTTGTTTTACAACCATGTGCCTAAACACCAGACTGCAGTTTCTGTTACAGGGAATAGCCCAAACATGTAACAGTTTTTCTTTCAATTTCTGGGCATGCTTGTTCTACCAGAAGTTTAATTAATCTTTAGCATTTTTTTGTATAGATCAGTGTAATAAGAAGAATATTTCAATAAATTGTATTCATATTGACTTTCTGATTCTACGACCCCTTCTAGGCATAGTAGTCTTGGAGTTCTGTGCATATTGCAGGGTTCTTTAATGCCATCAGTTTTAGGACAGAAATACATTACTTTTGAGTCCTGTGGTTCTCCAGAAAAGTAACATGTCTTAAAATATTTTTTTTTTGGTTGGTTTGTTTTTTAACTTGAAAAAATTGAAAGTAGATGTTGTTCCTGCAATCAAAATGATAAAAAATCCTTGGTAGTCATGTACCAGCATAAGTCCTGGCTAAAAATAAGTAATAGCTGGATGGGATTTGAGCTATGCCTATTCAGGTCTGTGTATTAGGCGGTTAAATGTATAACCACTCCTGAAAAAAAGAAAATCTATACAATAATGAGATTAGATGTCTACTTTGAGTTTTCACTTATACAGACATGGGTCTCTAATGTACTTAAATTTGAAAGGAAGCTGATGTGGACTAGTACAAAAATTCATTTGCATAAAGGTCTCTGTTCTGCCTCCAGAATAATTTCTGGAATTTCTACAGATCTGAAGAGACAAAAAGACCTGAATGTCCACAGTGGCTTGAAGTCTCTGACTCAGAAATCATGATGCATTAATTGTTAAGAAAGGTGTTCACAGTTCAGGAAAATTTCAAATGAACTAGACATCTAAAGTATAAAACACGAGCACACAGTTCAGCTCACAAGATCCTGGTCACTGTGCCACAGAAATATTACCAAAATTGCAAGCTACATAGTTCCAAAGTGTATGTCACTGTCTGCATAGGTGACTATGCCTTGTTCTACCATTGGCTCCACTGAGGTCATTGCAATTATTTATACAATAAGATACTATACACATCAAGAATCAGACTAACATATTGCCATCAGCGTGTTTTAATTGCTACTGTGTTTTCTTTGCTCAGGAAATCTAACTGCAGCAAACTGAAATCTAAACAGAAACACAGAATCACAGAATCACAGAATGGTAAGGGTTGGAAGGCATCTCTGTGGGTCATCTAGTCCACCCCCCCGCCGAAGCAGGGTCACCTACAACACGCTGCAGAGGACCTTGTCCAGGCGGGTCACAGAATCACAGAATCACAGAATAGTAGGGGTTGGAAGGGACCTCCGTGGGTCATCTAGTCCAACCCCCCTGCCGAAGCAGGGTCACCTACAGTAGGCTGCACAGGTTCTTGTCCAGGTGGGTCTTGAATATCTCCAGAGAAGGAGACTCCACAACCTCCCTGGGCAGCCTGTTCCAGTGCTCCGACACCCTCAGAGGGAAGAAGTTCTTCCTCATGTTCAGACGGAACTTCCTATGCTTCAGTTTGTGCCCATTGCCCCTTGTCCTGTCACTGGGCACCACTGAAAAGAGCTTGGCCCCATCCTCCTGACACCCACCCTTCAGATATTTGTAGGCATTTATAAGGTCCCCTCGCAGCCTTCTCTTCTTCAGGCTGAACAAGCCCAGTTCCCTCAACCTCTCCTTGTAGGGGAGATGCTCCAGTCCCCTCACCATCCTTGTAGCCCTCTGCTGGACTCTCTCCAGTAGCTCTTCATCCTTCTTGAAGTGAAGAGCCCAGAACTGAGCAGGTACTCCACATGAGACCTCACTAGGGCAGTGTAGAGGGGAAGGAGAACCTCCCTCAAGCTACTGGCCACACTCCTCCTAATAGATCCCAGGATCCCATTGGCTTTATTGGCAGCCAGGGCACACTGTTGGCTCATGGTTAACCTGTCGTCCACTAGGACACCCAGGTCCCTCTCCGCAGAGCTGCTCTCCAGCAGGTCCACCCCAAGCCTGTACTGGTGCATGGGGTTGTTCCTCCCCAGGTGCAGGACCCTGCGTCTGCCCTTGTTGAACCTCATCAGGTTCCTCTCTGTCCAACTCTCCAGCCTGTCCAGGTCACGCTGAATGGCAGCACAGCCTTCTGGTGTGTCTACGACACCTCCCAGTTTGGTGTCATCAGCAAACTTGCTGAGTGTACATTCTAACTCTTCATCCAGGTCATTGATGAAGAAGTTAAACAAGAAGACTGGGCCCAGTACTGACCCCTGGGGGACACCACTAGTTACCGGCCTCCAAAACCTCTGAGCTCTGTCTTGAATTTTATTGACTTCTATTCCTATTAAACTTTGCTTATATTTCACCAAAATTGTCCTGTGGGAGTACTTGTTGCACAGATATGACAACTGTTAGAGTATTTGGAAGTATGTTTAAACGTGTCTCTTTTTAATATTTTTTTATTTTATACTTGTCCATGTATGTCCCTTAAAAACATATAAACAATAGAATTTAATAAAACATCAGAAATACAAAACTGCTAAATCACAAAAGTTATAGAAGAAGTGTTATTATTGCTCAGATCTGATTTTCCCGAATGTTGATGGTGTTAACTTTTAAAATTTTTGTGGAGTTTTTGACTATTTTACGGTAGTGTTTTTCGTGGTATATTTTGGCTTGCTGTGAGACCACATCCATGGGGTCTTTGTAAGCAACAATTTTAAATATTTTAAAATCTGGTTTTCATTTTTTTTTTTGTTTTCTAAGCCTTCATATGACTAATCCTTCCTCACAACTGATCGAACTACCATTCAATTAAACCTACACCAGTGAGTCAAGGCACAAACTTCTTGTAGACATCAAGACTAGTCTTTTGAATACCTGGAAGAACTAACACTATCTAGTTTAACTTCAGCTTCATTTTACTAAGGAACTAAGTTGCTTCAGAAGTGGTGATGTTTCAGGCTCTTACATTATTGTTCTGAAAAGGAATTTACCAAATTTATTTCCCAATATCTGAGTTAAGTTTGAGTTAAGTTGGTATCTGAGTTTCAGCTACCCACTTGCTTCTGTTCGTCTATATTCACCTCTTTCAGTCAGAAAATGTCAAACATAAAGTAGTATAGTTTCCACAATGTACGCTTACGGCTAAAAGGAATTTTATAGCCAATGCTGTTGCTCTTTAAGTCATCCAATGGGAAAGGTAAACCAAGTCAAGATTTGGTTTAGCCCACTTACAGATTCTCTTGATGACCCAAACTGTCCTGCCTGTGAAGTTTAAGCAAGCATGTTTACCTTTCTGTGCAAACCAGGGTGGGAGAGGGAAGAGAATCTTCTCTCTTGTTATCACGCAACCCATCCTTGTAGTTGATACAGTCACTATGCCATTATTCTACTCTATACTCACAGATTTTGTTTCTTCAATGGCATTTAGCAAAATACACTCACAATTTTTAAGTACTGAGATATTAAGATAGTGAGAGGTTATAAAAGAAGTCACCCTCTTTTGCTCTAGATTGAGAACAAATATTCTTCACATGTAAGAATATTCATTAAATCAAGAGACTGTCTTTATTTAATCGATACCACAACTTCCAGCATTTCCAAGATGTTGCTTGTATGTATGATACGCTCCCCACTAAGATCAGTTATTGCAAGTCTGTGTCTTGCTCAGTTTAGCGTTACTCACCATGGTTACATTAAGCCAAATCTGTCTTGCTCTTCCCTACTTTCCTGAGCTGTTGCTGTGGTTGACATCAGATGCTTTAGTTACATTCTAATTCCATATGTGTTCTCAAAAGGGAAACATTTCTGATCAACTGGAAATGGCAGGATGAAACCACCAAACAGGTGTATATTATTTGTTCTTTATTAAATTGTCTTCACAATATGTTAGTTAGTTGTCTATTATGTGCCAGAAATATTTTACATTAAGTGTTTTGTATTAAAATATCTTTAATGACTACATGCACTTAGCTAATCTAGGGAAAAAGAAGAAAAAAATGGAAAAGAAGTGCAAGCTGCCTCACAATTTAGATTCTACATCGAGTTTTTAAAAAAAGGTATGTCAGACACTTCGGGAGAACTTGGACTGTGAAGGACTTCAGACCCTTTTGAAAACGAGACTTACCTATATCCATATAGCCCAAAATAAAGCAGTGCAAAAAGCTGTTAAAATGTCTCTGGTACTCAGAGCAAAGTGCTGTTCTAACATAGATAATGTGTTTTCAGTATCTGCGCTAACTTATCCCGAGACATTTCAGCAATGTAGTATGCTGGAAGACACATCTTTTAAAACACCTTCATGCCATACTCTCTCACGTGGAATATTACTTAGGCAGAATCATTTTGCCCCAGAATAAAGAACTTTCTGGCCAACTATTCTCTGATTTTTGGGGGGGTTTTCTTATTTTTCTGTAAACATTTTATCCAAGCTAGTGGAATCTGAAACAGCATCTTGCATTTATTTCACTCTGCAGGTTTTCATTCACTTCTTTGGTGTAGTACCTGCATTTCCTAATCATAAATACAGATTTCCTCTCATGGAAATGAAGGGAAGTGTTCTGATTAACCTAAATGGCAACAGGAGGTCATATATTCCACAGCTGTTTCTTGGAAGCACTAGGTCTGATTCTTCTTGTTACTATTCATGGTTAAGCTTAAGGGAAGAATGCCGCAGGTGTTTACCACACTTCACAGAAGCTGAGTGAAGAGGAGAACAATTAATGTGAAATTGTGTGAGGAGTTCAGGAAAACAGACATGTTTTCTATTTTGTTTTTTAATAAAAATCAAAATACAGTTACCAGGATTGATCCTTCCAGCTCTGTAGATGTATATGGGTTAGGAAAAATGAGAATTTTTTTCAGTAGTAGGGTCACAAATTACAGACATAACAGGGTTTTTTTTTTGTTTTCCCCATAGAAATTTTCAGAATACCTAGGATTTCATGTCTTGGTGGCATGATTAGGCACATAAGATCTGTTTATATCAGTAGTAGTAAACTGATAGAAATCTGCTTTCCCTTCCAATATTGCAATCCAATGTCTGCAATGACTCAGTGACGTTCATCCTACCTGAAACGTCTAGCATCCCAGATGCCGCTGAGTCCATGAATTTTATTCCTTTCCCAGAACTGTATTCCCTAGCAAAATATGCAAAATATCCCTAAAGCATCTCCATGGGCACAGGTCAGATTTTTTAAAAAAACTGTGTAACAGATGCAATCCAAGATCCCAGTCCCTATAAATAATAACTTGGATCCAAGGGTGTCCTTCTTGGTCAGTTTTTGTTCATTTGCCACTTCCTCTTCGCACTCCCTTCGCTTCTATTGAATTGCTAGCACCACATCATGTAGTGGACCATGGTTCTTTGGAGCACTACCGTTCACATTTGGTGTCTCTTTTACTTCGTGTTGATTACTTTGTGAGGCAAACAGAACCTCAGCCTGAGGTATGTGTGATACTAGCATAATAACACTTTCAAATATTTATGCAACCATGAAAGCTTTTCTTGTAGCATCTTTTCTAGGATGTCTTTTACCTTAGGAATAACATGATTTCATGAAATACGTGTGACTCTACAGCCCACTGAGAAAAGCCATAAACTTGCAACGATATCGAGAAAGTGCAATAGTATGCCATACCTGTGACCTGTCTGCTTTGCTATTCTCCATTTGTATACAATAAGTAAGAAACCAATAATCCTGAACAACAAGTAAACTTGGCATACATTGACCCTTAAGACTTTACTGGCATGTTTATCTATCTCTTGTCCTGGCTGCAAAAGGTAAAGCGACCTCTGCCTCTTGAGAGACTTTCCTGCCTATTATACAGTCATCTGCAGCAGCCCATCTTTTAGGATCTCAGTAGGCGAAACTTAGAAGCATAGTACGGGTTTTATTGGAGGGTTTTTCTGGCTCATTGATCCTCATGTGTAAATCAGTACCATGCAGCTGGCTTTTCTATATCTATAGTGACCAGAATGCTTGGACAGAGGAGAAATCTACTGCAATTTTTTCATAAAACTTTAAAAAACCCAAAAGTCTAGTCTGCAATCTAATCAAAATCTAATTGACACTCACAAATTAGATTTATTTTCTTGTTTTATACTTTAGGACTGGAGACATTCTGTCAAAGAATACACAAGTAACACTTTCTTTCAAAACTCTTGCAATGTTTTGCTGATAGCTGCCAAAAAGCAACAGGTGAATGAGCAGTTATTAATCTACAAGTTGTTATTAATTATTTATACATTGACAGTATTCATTTTTAACTAAACATTTCTAGCCTCATATTTTCACACTTCATGTCAAAAGGTGGCAGAACTCAGCCCTGCAAAGCCTTGTCAGGGAAGGTTAATTCTCCATAATTTCATCATGCATGAGTGCTGCTTAGCATCATTTAAAATGTCATTAAGCAGCAGAATATTATTTGTAAACCAGTTTCTTTCTTGTGGTTTCAGAGATGACCGAAAGCACTTGCTCAACACTTTGGTGGGCTGCAGCAGAACAAGTACAACTCACTCTGCAGCAATGAACAACAGCCCCCTCCCCCCTTCCTGGATAGGTTAATATCAGGATGTCCGTGTCAATGAGGAACTCCAAAGTTCAGCCAAATTCTGACTTAAACCTGACAGAAAAAAAGAAAGGGGGGGTGTGTCCAAATGGAGCTAATAATGATGCTTTTGTTTTGTGGTTGTCTGCCTACAAAGAACTCTCCATTAAGTCATTTAAGATAGCACACTAAGTAATTATTGGCTCTTAACGACATTCTGTAGGCGCCAGCTTGCACTGGATCTAAACTGATTACATAAAGACATGCAATCTTCTTTCCAAGTACAAGAAAGGGTATTCTTGTGTGCAAGGTTCAGAAGGCTTAGGGTGAATACCTTTTTTTGCCACTTGTATAATTTGTGAGTGCAGGTACAGGTTTGTAAAATGGAGAGAGTACTATTAGTCTGACTCTTCTTTGTCTTCTGTGTCTGCTCATTTCCTAGGCTCCTAACCAGAGAGGCTCATGATAACTGCGGAGTTCCAACATAACCTGTGGTGCTCTAATAATGCAAACAATTAGCAGGGCTTCTAAAAATAGTATTATCAGATACTCAAGTGTGACTGCATTATGTTGCTACTCTTCTACTTACCAGACTTCTGTGGCTGCTTTCTCTCCAAATTTACTGGATTGACTTAAACTGGAGTACCAGTGGGATAATTACTCAATTACCTGATGAAGTATAGAAAAATCTAGCCTTCAGCTAGTACTGACAACTACAGACCTCTACCAAACCAACACAAAAAGGCCTGCAAGTGTTATACATGTAATATGTATTATAGTATACTGTATTATGTACATGTATATGTCATACACATACGTGTACACATATATGTATATGTATAGAAATAAATATGCATGACATGACATTGACGTCAGCAAATACAGCAGTTATGAAATGTAGTTGAATCATAGTGAAGTTGCTCACAATATTTGCCACTAACATATTGTTAAGGATTGTGTTACAGAAAGCTGCATACATACATAAATTTAAGAAATTGCTTTCAGCCGCCTTTTAAAGGAGTATTCATGGGTATTTTTTGCTTTTGCATTAGTGTTGCTTAGTGGCAGGAATGTCACTGCTACATGCTATGCCTGGTTATTATGAATGATGCTACTAATTTTACTAATACTATAAACAATATAAATACAAATATTTATGTCACTAGCTGTCACTTTTGATACTCATAGCCATAAATTAAAGTCAGCGAAAGAAAAGGGAAATATTTCATTGATTCCAGAGGTGTGCCTAGATATTCAGAAATAATTATAGTACTTGATGAACCATGGTACTCTCTGCTCTTGTCTTCCTGTTTGATCACAGATCAGACGCTAGAAGTTAATGGGTAAGTGATCTGCCAGTAAGCTTTCCTTGGTGCTATGTTTCAGGATATATTATAACAATTTATGTGATGAAATGCAGCTTTCTACCATATGCTGACATATCACAGTGCAAGATGGTGAAGTGTCATAACCGATGCATTGCAATGTGATCTGTCACCCATGAAATGGAATGCTTCAGAAAAACAACATGCCAGTTCTCAAATAAACTCTGACTCCGGTACTTACTGCAGCCAGTAGACTGTGTAAAATGCCTTAAAGTTATCCGTAGATTGCTCAGCTCTTCTGCCAATATAAAACTAACGCTGCACATTGGAAAGAGTGCAGTTAACCTTACAACACTGCAGAACTACTCTAGCAAGATTTTATTTTAGCCACTACAGCAAATGCTGACTTTTAACTTTTATAAGGTTATTTATTAAGACATGCATTTTCCTCCCAGTACACACAATTTCTCTATGGCTGTGAATGGATAGCAAAGGTCGTAGCATTTATTAAGCTCTGCTACAAATCAAGTCTACTGAAATAGTCATAATGTATTCTATTAGTGAACATAAAATATATATGCAATATTATGTCAGCCTTTCAGCATAATGGCAGCCAGATTTGCACTACAGCTCACTATGGTGATCCTGAGTCGGCACTTAGAGCACAGGAAATGGGAATTAAGGGTAACCCAGCTGATGAGCTGTGAAGAAACAGTAATGCCGTTCTTTACTCTCAGTAACGGTTTAACTGGAGAAATCCAGTCTGACTGTACTTGGCTAGCCTGAGCATCTTCTTGCTGGGCTGGTAAAGGCACCAGCATACGGTTTGAGATTGTTATTGCAACTGTGTAATGTAATGTTACGTTCTGGTGGGGGCTGGGGGGCAGTGCAGGGAAGGAAGGAGGAGTTCAGCTAGGTTACAAATTGGTTGACCTCTCACCTATCTTGGCTGGCATGTAAAGTGTTTAGAGTGAAGATTGGTGAACTTGTTTCCTGTGTAGGACAATCTTAAGTGACAGAAGGAGAATTCCAAAATACCACAGCATTGCTGGAAAAATCAGAAGAAATAACTGTCTTCCGAGCAAAGTATTAGGAGGGCTCACATAGTAAATTAGCAGGCACTGGGTAGTATGTGGTTAATTCTTGGTATTTAGTTGGAAATATTAAAGTCAGTTTGGTTAAATCTTGACTACATGTTGTAGTTTAGCTGAGGCTGGCAACAAAAGCGCCACGTGGAGGCCCCTCCCCCTGCCAGGATGTGGAGGAGAATGGAAAGAAACAGGCAGAAACCAGTGGGTCGGGATAGGGGCAGTTTAACAGAACAGCAAACAAAGGGAACACTAACATCAACGATACAGGTAAGGAGAATACACAACACAAACAGCAGAACAGAGCTGCTCTCACCTACCACGGCCACTGTCCGGTCCCGAGCCACGAGTCATTTCCCGACACGCAGCCCCCCCCCCCCCCCCGCCCTTCCAACTGGAACCCAGCATGACAGCACCTGGTACAGAATACCCGGCTCTGTTTGACCAGGTTGGGTCAGCCCTCCTGGCTGTGTTCCACCCTGGCTCCTGGTGAAAATAAATCCTGTCCTGGCCGAACACAGGACATTATCCACCCCTTATTCCATACCATCTATGTCATGCCCAGGTGCCCCATTTTCCAGCTGATCAACACCACTTCTCCTGTCTCCAGATATCATTCCTTTAGTCTATGGATCATCACTCTAAAGTGTCCGCTGAGTTCATTCAATCCATGATTTCGGGCTCCATCTGTCGTAATGGTCTTCCATGGAAGGAGAGGTGATGTGTGGTGATGGGCGGTCGTTTGCTGCATCCGGAGCTCACAGCTAATGAATCTGGTACAGCCCGTGCCCACAGTCTGCAGGCTGGAGATGTCGATCTCGACGTTGCTGGGTGATAGTTGTTGAAAACCAGGTCCAGTTCCATCATCGCTGTGCTCTGCTAGGTTTTCATCAAAAAGTCCATCGTTTTTTAAACTGTGTGATTCTTACTATGATACTATTGGTATAACACATAACACTTATAGCAGTGATAACAGACAGTGACAGGGTTATTTAACAATTAACTTTATACAATTTATTTATGGACTATTCTCACCCAAAATCAAATCCCCATGATGTACACATCGGACTTCCCCATCCTTCCGCATTACCCACCAGGTACACCCAGGTCCTTGAGCAAAAGCAATCCCACGGACGGGCTTGCCTTTACCTGAGGCAGGACTAACCCAAACTGTCTTCCCTAACATGTTCCACATGTGCACTACAGGACTTTATCCCCTTCTACGGGTCGCTGAGGTTTTGACTGGGCAGGACCAGCCCGGTTGGTGGACCCTCTGGTGTCAACCAACAAGGTGGCCTTTGCTAAATGAGTATCCCAATTTTTGAAAGTCCAACCCCATTCCTCTCAAAGTGGTTTTTAGCAGCCCATTGTACCGCTCGATCTTTCCAGAGGCTGGTGCATGGTAGGGGATGTGATACACCCACTCAATACCATGTTCTTTGACCCAGGTGTCTATGAGGATGTTATGAAAGTGAGTCCCGTTGTCCGACTCAATTTCTTCGAAGTGTCATGTCGCCACAGGACTTGTTTTTCCAGGCCCAGGATGGTATTCTGGGCAGTGGCATGGGGCACAGGGTAGGTTTCCAGCCATCCAGTGGTGGCCTCCACCATTGTGAGCACATAGCGCTTGCCTTGGCGGGTTTGTGGCAGTGTGATGTAGTCAATCTGCCAAGCCTCTCCATATTTATATTTTAGCCATCGTCCTCCATACCACTGAGGCTTTACCTGCTTGGCTTGCTTGATTGCAGCGCATGTTTCACATTCATGGATAACCTGTGTGATGGTGCCCATGGTCAAGTCCATCACTTAGTTACAAGCCCATCAGTATGTCGCGTCTCTTCCTTGGTGGCCTGAGGTGTCATGGGACCACCGAGCTATAAACAGTTCACCCTTATGTTGCCAGTCCAGATCCACCTAAGCCACTTCAGTCTTAGCAGCCTGACCCACCTGGTGGTTGTTTTGATGTTCCTCAGTGGCCCTAATCATAGGTACGTGGTCATCCATGTGACGCACTTTTACAACTAACTGCTCTAGCCAGGCAGCTGTATCTTGCCACTATGGGGCAGCCCAGATAGGTTTGCCTCTGCACTGCCTGTTGTTCTTCTTCCATTGCTGCAGCCACCCCCACAAGGCATTGGCCACCATCCAGTACTCAGTGTAAAGATAGAGCACTGGCTACTTCTCTCGACTGGCAATGTCTAAAGCCAGCTGGGTGGCTTTCACCTCTACAAACTGGCTCCACTCACCTTCTTCATCAGCAGTTTCTGCAGCTTGTCCTGTAGGGCTCCACTCAGCAGCCTTCCAACTCTGCTGTTTCCCCACAATGTGATAGGAGCCATCTGTGAAGAGGGCATACTATTTCTCATCTTCTGGCAGCTTGTTATACAGTGGGGCCTCTTCAGCACGTGTCACCTCCTCCTCTGGCGATGCTCCAAAAGCTTTGCCCTCTGGCCAGCCCATGATGGCCTCCAGAATTCCTGGGTGACTGGGGTTTCCCATTCAGGCATGCTGTGTGATCAGTGCAACCCACTTACTCCATGTAGCATCGGTGGCATGATGCATAGACGGCACCCTCTCTTTGAACATCCAGCCCAGGACCAGCAATCGTGGTGCTAGGAGGAGCTGTGCTTCAGTGCCGACCACTTCTGAAGCAGCTTGAACGCCTTCATATGCTGCCAGAATCTCTTTTTCAGTGGGAGTATAGCGGGCCTCGGATCCTTTGTATCCCTGGCTCTAAAACCCCAAGGGCCGACCTCGAGTCTCCCCTGGTGCTTTCTGCCAGAGACTCCAGGTTGAGCCATTGTCCCTTGTCTGCAGTGTAAAGCACATTTCTAACATCTTGCCCTGACCAGACTGGACCAAGGGCTACGGCATGAACTATCTCTCGTTTAATTTGTTCAAATGCCTGTCGTTGCTCAGGGCCCCATTCAAAATCATTCTTCTTCTGGGTCACGTGGTACAGAGGGCTTACAATCTGGCTGTAATTTGGAATGTGCATTCTCCAAAAACCCAGAACACCATAGAAGGCCTGTGTTTCTTTTTGCTGGTTGGTGGAGACATTGCTGTTTTGTTGATGACATCCTTTGGGATTTGACGGTGCCCATCCTGCCATTTTATTCCCAAAAACTGAATCTCTCGTGCAGATCCCTTGACTTCGCTTAATGGTGAAACCGGCTTTCAGAAGGATCTGAACTATTTTCTCCCCTTTCTCAAAAACTTCCTCCGCTGTGTCACCCCATACATTGATGTCATTGATGTACTGCAGATGTTCTGGAGCTTCACCCTTTTCCAGTGCAGTCTGGATTAGTCGATGGCAAATGGTGGGACTGTGTTTCCAACCCTGGGGCAGTCAATTCCAGGTGTACTGGATGCCCCTCCAGGTGAAAGCAAACTGTGGCCTGCACTCTGCTGCCAAAGAGATCGAGAAGAATGCATTAGCAATGTCAATTGTAGCGTAGCACTTGGCTGCCTTTGACTCCAGCTGATATTGAAGTTCTAGCATGTCTGGCACGGCAGCACTCAGCAGTGGTGTGACTTCATTCAGGCCACAGTAGTCTGTTGTCAGTCTCCACTTTCCAGTAGATTTTCTCACCGGCCATATGGGACTATTAAAGGGTGAGCGAGTTTTGCTGATCACTCCTTGACTCTCCAGCTGGCAGATCAGCTGATGAATGGGGAGAAGGAAGTCTCGCCGGTGCACCGTTGTGGTTGCGATTGACACCTGTTGTTCTTTCACCCTCAGCAACCCCACAATGGAAGGATCCTCCGAGAGACCAGGCAAAATGGACAGCTGTTTAATTTCTTCCGTCTCCAAAGCAGCTATGCCAAAAGCCCACCAATACCCCCTTAGGTCCTTGAAATACACTCTCCTGAGATAGTCTATACCAAGGATGCACAGAGCCTCAGGGTCAGTTACAATGGGGTGCTTCTACCAGTCCTTCCCAGTGAGGCTCACTTCAGCCTCCAATACACTCAGCTCTTGGGAGCCCCCTGTCACTCCCGAAATGCAAATGGACTCTGACCCTTGGAAATCTGATGGCATTAAAGTACACTGTGCACCAGTGTTCACTAGAGCTTTATACTCTTGTGGATCTGACGTGTCAGGCCATCGAATCCACGCCAACCAATAAACACGGTTGTCCCTTTCCTCCACCTGGCTGGAGGCAGGGCCCCTCTAATCCTGGTCAGAGAATTTGCTGCTCACCTGCTGTAAAAATGACTTGGAGGTCCCCTCCAAAGGATCGGAATCAAGATCAAACTGTCTGCCTTGTCGGGACAGCTGGCTGCTGGCAACTGCAGCAGCATTTTTCCTAACAGAAATCCCTTTCGTGATTGTTTTACCTTGCAGCTCATGCACTCCTGCCTGCAGACCTGAGGTAGGTTTTCCATCCCACTTCCTCATGTCCTCTCTGTGGTTAGGCAGGTAAAACCACAGGGTGCCCCGTGGTGTATATCCTCTGTATCCTCTCTCCTGAGCAGAGAAATGCTTACCCCTAATAGCTGAGACACTGGCCCGTACAGGTGGGGAGTAGGACATATTCTCTTTGAATTGCTGGAACTCCCGGGCCAGTTTCTCCACCGCTGAGACGAGGGAGGAAGAGAGGCTTTCCTCATATTGCCAGAGTCTGACAGCCACCTCGTCCACTGTTGGTGCCTTCTTATCTTTCCAGTTTACTACTGCCAGTAAGTTGGCATATGAGGATGGTGCGCTCCGCACAAACTTCCTCCACATGGATTGTGTGTACTGGACTTCATATGGGTCTGTGGGTAACTGCTCATCATCTGGGTCATAATAAACCAGCTCCCGCTTATATAATTCCCTCAAGTACTGAATACCCCTTTCCATACTGGTCCACTTGCCAGGATAGCAAAAAAATCGTCACTGAAGGGGTACCTCTCCCTCACCCCTGAGAAAAGTCTCCTCCAGAGGCTGAGGACTTGTTCCTTTTTCTCAATGACCTTGTCAATGCCCCCTTCCCTGGCCAGGGATCCCAGCTGCTTGGCTTCCTTGCCCTCTAATTCCAAGCTGTTGGCCTCGTTATCCCAGCACCGCAGCAGTCAGGTGACAATATGTTCGCCTGGGTGGCGGCTGAAATCTTTCTGCATGTCTCACAGCTCCCTCAGGGACAGGGACCGGGTGATGATCTCTGTCTCTATCTCCCATGATGACCCTGGCTCATTTTTATCCCTCCCGGAGCAATCTTCTCTCTTTGTCTCTTTCTTTAGTTTTACAGGGGTGACTGCAACCGGCACAGGTTGGTCACTGGGCTCAGCCGCGATGCCTGCTGCTGGAGCTGGGGCTGCAGCAACTGCTGTGCCTGCCGGGGAAACCGAGGCAGACCCTGCAGCTGTGGCAGTGGCAGCGGTGTTGCCAGTTGGGGGGGCTGTGACTGCCTGCTGGGCTGGAGGGGCTGCAGGGCTGGCTGAGGGGGCAGCGCCAGTCGCAGTGCCTTAGGCTTCATTTCCTCCCCCTTCCCCTTTAAGGCACTGAACACTGTTGAACAGGGCTCAGTAGGCGTGGGCCAGACCCTAGCACATGGCGGTGATTTGTGTCTCTCTGGAGTTCCCAGGGTGGCAGCACACTTTCTGCAGATACTTTACTAGTTTGTCAGGATTATGCACTTGCTCAGGTGTGAGTTTAAAAGACACCAGGGATGCGCACTGCCCTAGGTACTTGCCCATGCTGTCCCACACACCCAGCCACTCAGAGCTATCCTGCCCTGGGGCAGGTCTCTGCACGATGTTCTTAACTGCCTGTTTAGCCCTAAACAAAACCTGCAACCCATTCAGGAGGCATAACAATAGGAGCGTGCTGGCCTGAGCATCCCACAGGTACTCGAAATTCTCAAAAGCCCTTAGGACAAGCCTGAAGGAGAGAGGAGGGATGAGAGAGTGTTCGAAGGCATCCCCTCTTGTTTTCCCCACAGATTGGGTTTGATTATTAATAAACTCTAAGACATAGGATTCGAGTTATGGAAGTGACCGCAGTGCCGCATGCAAATACAAGCCTAATTTCATGCACAGTGATGTTACCATGTCATAAGTCGATGTCATACAGTACAGTAAAATCGTCATTCTGATCCTTTTCCCCGAGGTAATGAACAGCACGGCAGTGAAGACATACTGCAAGTAAGGGTTCAGATACCAGAGCCATTTGATCAAAGTCAAAAACATTTTTTACTGGCGACTGCTTAACTAACACAGTAAATGTGTATAACAAAATCTAAGAAAGCTGTTTTAACACACACTGGTCAGCCCTGCCGCTTTCCCTGTCCCACGCTTGGGTGCCAAATTTAATGTTATAGTTTAGCCGGGCCGGTAACAAAAGCGCCATGAGTCCGTCCCTCCCCCTGCTGGAGTGCGGAGGAGAATGGAAAGAAACAGGCAGAAACTGGTGGGTCGGGATAAGGGCAGTTTAACAGGACAGCAAACAAAGGGAACAGTAACAACAATGATACAGATAAGAATACATAACACAAACAGCAGAAGAGAGCTGCTTTCACCGTCCACGGCCACTGTGCGCTCCTGAGCCGCAAGTCACTTCCCGCCACGCAGCCCCCCCCTCTTCCAACCAGAACCCAGCATGATGGCACATGGTATAGAATACCCTGCTCTGTTTGGCCAGGTTGGTTCAGCCCTCCTGCCTGTGTTCCCCTCTGGCTCCTGGTGAAAATTAACCCTGTCCTGGCGAAACCCAGGACACTACATCAGAAGATGTAGACACATTTCTTAATCCTAGAAGAACGATCATCCCAGCCTCTTTAAAACCAGAAGCATTTGCAATTGCTGGTCCATGCTAATGTTCAGCACCAAATATTGCTAGCAAACCATCATCAAAGTGTAGCAGATTCCTTTCTGGTCATGGTTCAAGGACACAGGGAGTCCACCTTAGCACTTACAGAAGAGTAGAAGCCCTGTCAGGATGATACTGATGCTTTCCATCCCTCTGTGGACACCACCAGCCGGTTTCGTCACTCGGGATGGGACACAGTGGCATTATCAGAAACTACCATATAAATACCATGCTATCAGTTTTGACAAAGATTTCAGTGTTGTGTGAAACAGTAATCCAAGAATGATTATGTCACGACTGTCTGAGGTGGTCTCTTGCCTACACAGTGTACTCTGGAGGATACAGAATGATTACTTCTTGACATATTCTAACTTAAGATATTAGTGAGTGACTGTATGTGCTCTAAAACCTCCCTGCTCTATTATTCTGTTACACTAGTCATGCAAATGAATTGCTGATCTGTTAAAAGTTATATTTTTCCATGGATGCTTCAACAAACTAATTGCAAAAAATGATTATGGGTAAAAAAAAATAACACACTGTTATTTCTTGGAAGAACAGACAAGTGTTTTGCTTATTAATTAGTTACTTCTTGCCTGTTTCTGAAATCCCAGAAGAAAAGATCATCTCTGCCCCCATCCCCATATACTGTTTGGACATGTATTTTTCATATTTTATTTTGTCATACAGTCATATGAACAGTTTAATAAAGTTAATTTTATGCAGTCACCAGTATCTCATAGATGATTTGTGTTGTCTTTCAAGAAACTGCTGATCATAGCTTTTCTCACAATTTCTAAATTATTTCCTTTGGCTTGACTTAAGGCATAAAACACGTAACAATATCTTCAGCCGATTTCACTACAGTTTATAGCTATCTAATTTCTTTTTTCTCTGTTATATTAACTTTACCATGAATGTTTATTATAATTTCTTGTGAAGACCACAATGACTGTGTATGTATATTATGTGTATATACATTTTTAAAAGAGTTTCTTATTTGTTTTCTGTTCTTAACACATTGTTTTAACCCATAGAATAAATCATTGTCGACTGGGGCTTAGCAAAGAATATTTAGTAAGGTAAGTAATAATTACTTAATTGACTGTTCCCTGAAAGAGATTTTAAGATCATTTCTATACAGGTAGTTGCAAACAGACATGAACTGGCCCTCCATCAAGCCACAGCAGCTGAAGCAGTGCAAATCATGAAGGTGTACAGCCACACTGCTGAAGTACTGAGTTCACATTTCCCCTCAAGACCTCCTATAGCAGCTGCAGAGATACATACTGATGTTGTAGAGGAATTATTTCTCACTGACCTTCCTGGTGTTCCTAGCATTGATAGCATTTAAAATGGCTACACAGCTTGCTTCAGTGATAAGAGGTCATTAACAGGCTTAACACGAGTAGCTGAGAAAATGTGTTGGAGTATGTTTGTTTATTTTTTCTCTGTTGTGTTATTCTTTACCTTATTCTCTACTTCCAAAAATCAAAAGACAAAGGAGCACAGCTGTAACCCACCTCTCTGAGCAGAAATGACCCTTCAGCAAGAGAATCCTTCTCTAACTAAATTACAATCTACCCCAACTTTGGCAAAAATAATGTGAATTTTCCTTAAACATACAGAGTGATTGACTTTCTCAGCGAGTATATCTGAATGCCCTGAAGCATTGCAGACATTTTATCCCAGGTAATTCTGGTGGGAAGCAGAACTGTGAGAAAGAGATGAGATGAGATGAGATGAGATGAGATGAGATGAGATGAGATGAGATGAGATGAGATGAGATGACACTGAAAGTCACTTGTCTTCTGTGAGAAACTGACTGTGACTTCTGTCTGTTTTTTGCTATGTCTAGTTGTAAAATTTTATTTTAAACCTCACATGCTCTTTTACAGAAATTAATGTAGAACATTCTGTTCACGAAAAAGGCCAGTGGTGCCATGAGTGGGTAAAACTATTGGATAATTTTTCAGCAGCTGCTGCAGGCTTTGGAAGACAGCAGAACACAGTATCAGAGGCATTGTCACAGCTGTTAAAAGTAAAAAAAAAAAAGGCCTACTCTGACTACATGACTACTCTAGCAAGACAGCAACATAAGAATCTGCCAGATGCTCCCGACATCACAGAAAAAGTAAAGTCCAAGCAAAGAGCTAACCTTAGCCACCTACATACATTAACAAGCTTACAGTGTGATTTTACAGGAAAGTGGACAGTTCCTTAGCAGGTTGCTAGCTGAACAGGGATTACCAAGGAAACTGTAAATTCAAAAAAAAGAGTATCAAATCAGCTGGACAGGTAAGAATAAATAGGATGGATTATTTATTTGGGAAGTGATGAGAGTAGTAAAAATGAAGAATTTGGGAAAGAAAAAAGGATGAAAAGGGGTATACAAGGGATGCCAGGTCATATGATCAGGAGGTCAGCCCTGCTTTTTATCGCTGTTGTTTGGGACAGGACTATAAACCCTTGCTTTTTTGAACACACTCATGTCAGACTTCTACAGTCAAGGAACTCAGGTGTGTTTTTCCCCAGTGCTGTTAAGGGCACACTGGAAACACTCTTCCAAACTTCAAAATGGGAACACCCAGTGGGTGCCTTGTAATAACATAATCTCTTCCTCACGGAAATGGTCACGATGGATTTGAAATTCTGGAATGTGAAACAAAAGCTGTGAAAGGAAAAAAATAAAATGCTGTGAGGACTTTGGTGAGACAAAGTGACTGTCAACTTGCTAAAGGAGATGTGCAGTAGACAAATGATTACCAGAGTAGTTAGAAATCTCAGAGATCATGTAAAAGAAAAACTGCAAAATACAGAGAATCAAAATTGTCTCAGAAATGTTGAGCTACAGATGTGTCTTGAAATATTTTTCTCTTAAGAATGGAGATAACTTCAGAAGTGTGTTTCTGATGCTTCCTTAACTGAGTTTACACTACTCTAAGCTTGTACTATAATGCTTGGGCCCTTCTTAGTCTATGCAATATTTAGTATATAGTAGGACTCAGCAGGTTTTATTGTTTTGCAATATCACAGCCAATTCCTAAAACGAAACTTACAGGTATGTTTACAAAAATAGCAACAACAAGAAGAAAGGAATAAGTAAAGAAAATAAGGGCAACTGTAAAATGATAGTCTCTTTTCACAAGTTAACTACTATACAATTTAAGGTGCTTAAGCCAACGTTTCTCAGCCTCTTTCCAGTTCCAGTGGGCTGGATGAGTGGTCGGTGAAGTGGATAGAGAACTGGCTGAATGGCAGAACTCAGAGGGTTGTCATCAGCGGTTCTGAGTCTAGTTGGAGGCTGGTAACAAGTGGTGTCCCCCAGGGGTCAGTACTGGGCCCAGTCTTGTTTAACTTCTTCATCAACGACCTGGATGAAGAGTGAGAATGTACCCTGAGCAAGTTTGCTGATGACACCAAACTGGGAGGTGTGGTAGACACACCGGAAGGCTGTGCTGCCGTTCATCGTGACCTGGATAGGCTGGAGAGTTGGGCAGAGAGGAACCTGATGAGGTTCAACAAAGGCAAGAGCAGGGTCCTGCACCTGGGGAGGAACAACCCCATGCACCAGTAGAGGCTTGGGGTGGACCTGCTGGAGAGCAGCTCTGCGGAGAGGGACCTGGGTGTCCTGGTGGACGACAGGTTAACCATGAGCCAGCAGTGTGCCCTGGCTGCCAATAAAGCCAATGGAATCCTGGGGTGCATCAAGGAGAGTGTGGCCAGCAGGTCGAAGGAGGTTCTCCTTCCCCTCTACACTGCCCTGGTGAGGCCCCATCTGGAGTACTGTGTCCAGTTCTGGGCTCCCCAGTTCAAGAAAGATGAAGAGCTACTGGAGAGAGTCCAGCAGAGGGCTACAAGGATGGTGAGGGGACTGGAACATCTCTCCTATGAGGAGAGGCTGAGGGAGCTGGGCTTGTTCACCCTGAAGGAGAGAAGGCTGCGAGGGGACCTAGTAAATGCTTATAAATATCTGAAGGGTGGGTGTCAGGAGGATGGGGCCAAGCTCTTTTCAGTGTTGCCCAGTGACAGGACAAGGGGCAATGGGCACAAACTGAAGCAGAGGAAGTTGCGTCTGAATATGAGGAAGAACTTCTTCCCTCTGAGGGTGTCGGAGCACTGGAACAGGCTGCCCAGGGAGGTTGTGGAGTCTCCTTCTCTGGAGATATTCAAGACCCACCTGGACAAGGTCCTGTGCAGCCTGCTGTAGGTGACCCTGCTTCAGCAGGAGGGTTGGACTAGATGACCCACAGATGTCCCTTCCAATCCCTACTATTCTGTGATTCTGTGATTCTGTGATTCTGTGATTCTGTGATTCTGTGATTCTGTGATTCTGTGTTTCCAATTCTAAAATATAGTTATGTATTTTCAAACAATTATTGCAAGGGTTATAACAGGGACATATTTATTGGCAGCTGGTTACTCTTTAACTTTGATTTAATCTGTGACTGGATATTTTTTACTTTGGGGATGAGGAAGTTACTGGCAGGATCTCTAAAGTGGTTGTAATTTTAAATATGCCAGTCAGTAGCACTGAAGATAGATTCCTTTTTTCTATTTTCATAGATACTCTTATTATAGTATAGATATTATTTTCATAGATATTATGGATGATACTTTGTTAAAAAAAAATGAGAAAATACTACAGATTTGGAAACTTAAGGAGGGGAAATGAGATTTTATAATTTCTTATATGGGAAAAGAATGTATTTTCACTAAGCAAGGCAAAACGAGACACCCAAAAGAGCATTAAGGAAAACAGCCAGCTAGGAAAAAAGAAGAAGAAAAAAATTTTCAGAAAACCAGTTGCTGTATCGCCATTTGTGTGATAGGTGTGTGTGTACAGAAAGGAATGTTAAAACCATGTGTTTCCTTTTTTCAGATTTGATAGACCTGGCTGCAGCAGTGCAAAAACCTGTTCATATGGTGTTAAGTGGTCACCACTTGTACTTGAGTGTGCTCCACACTGTCCAGTAAAACTCTCCTAGTCTTGAAATCTTCCCAAAGATATGAAACAAGGGCACAGATTGTCCTTTGTATTTTCTTTCCATACTGTCAAATTCCAGACACCCTCAGTCAGGAACAAGATCCTGTTTAGCTACCAGATGGCAACAGATGTTGAAAGCATCTTCAGGAAAGGTGACACTAAGTTGAAACTCCAAGGGGTTCTTCACTTTAAAATTGTTTTGGGGAATGCTTCTGTCTGTTTTGCCTCTCCCAAGGACAGGTATATGAAACATAGATATAAGAAGGATGAGTGTTTGGTTGAAGAGATCTGCATACTGGGGAATCTTTCACAAATAGAAATCTCTATTATTGCCTATTTTTTGAATGTGTATCATCAGAAAAACATAAACTACTTTAATCTATCCTATTCATGCCTATGCTTTGAGACTTCTCAGACTATGTACATTGCAACATGAATTGCAAAATACCAAGACATTTCTTGGACCCTTAAAGAGCAAGGATATATGAACACATTTCTTTCTTTTTTAAAGCAGTAAGAAATAAATAAAAGACCTCTCAATCACCAAACAAGAAAAGCTACAAGCAACCAATGTTTTAGTGATAGACAGAGCACTAATCTAGGATATTATAGAAAAAGAATAATTAATAACTTTATAACCAATTCCTATTTAACAACAAGTCAATAACTTTCTTCATGGATAGTGTGTAGGATCAGATACTGGTGTTCAGAAACTGGCACTATCAGTTAAAAGTGAGTTACGGCTGGATTCTTTAGTAGGTTATAGATTTTTTGTGCCACAGATTTGAATTTTGACTGTGGAGCTGGTCTCTCTGATTACCAAACCTCTCACACCCAGATTGGACACATGAGGAGGGATTCTGTCACATTCACTTGTTCCTATTAAAAAGTATTTATAGAGGCTTGAAGAAGATGTACAATAAATTAATCTCCTATCTCCTTCACAGTACCTTGGCTGGTAATGTACTGAACAGAGCTTGAATCAGTTCTGTATAGCTAATGCGCCTCATCAGACATGCTGTGTCAGAGACATTCACCTCCTTTTCTAATAGCATTTACAACATCATTCAATATATTTGCAAAAAATATCATCCAAAAAATCCATCTGTCCATCACTTCCTGTGGATTAATGACATTCAATTTGTGAAAAGATAGGCAAAATACTCAATGTTTTAGTCTTATCAGCTTTTTACCTGCAATGTTTCTGTAACAAGTATGTGGCATGATACAAACCGAACCTCTATAGTTAGCAAATGAATAAGCTTCTTACAGTACGGATACTATCAAGACTCCTTAGCTCAAGTATAAAAAAAACCTCCATCATAGAGCCAGAAATAAGAATCTTCTAGAAATGCAAATAACACCATTCTGTCCTACAATGATGATGGTAAACTAAGACTATGATTTACCCTACGATTATTGCTCTCATACCTTTGTCTTTCTTTGTTCACATACTTCAGCTATCACTGTTAAACTGTCATGTGGCCTTCACTTTTCCAAATTCAGTCTCCACTTCTCAGTGCTACTTCATAATTTCTACCCCCCTGTTTTCAGATAATGATTGCAACAGTGGCATAGCCAAGTTCCATACTGTTCCACTACAGTGTGACAATGTATTGAGTTTGTGTGTCGAGGCTTTGATAGCAGGAGGGGCTACAGGGGTTGCTTCCATAAGAAGATGCCAGAAGCTTCCCCAAAGTCCGACAGAGCCAATGACAGTCGGCTCCAATACAGACCCACTGCTGGCCAAGGACGAGCCAATCAGTGATGGTGGTAGTGCCTCTGTGATAACATATTTAAGAAGGGGAAATAAAAACGGCAAGGAGACGGAGATTGAGAGAGAGGAGTGAGAATATGTGAGAGAAAGATTTCTGCAGACAGCAAGGTCAGTGAAGAAGGAGGGGGAGGATGTGGTCCAGACACCAGAGCAGAGATTCCCTTGCAACCCGTGGAGAAGACCATGATGAGGCAGGCTGTCCCCCTGAAGCCCACGAAGGTCTGTGATGGAGCGTAAATCCAGCTGCAGACCATGGAGGACCCCACGCTAGAGCAGGTGGATGTGCCTGAAGGAGGCTGTGACACTATGGGGAGCCCTTGTTGGAGCAGGATCCTGGCATGACCTGTGGACCCATGAGGAGAGGAGCCCACACTTGAGCAGGTTTGCTGGCAGGACTTGTGATTCTGTGTGGGATTCATGCTGGAACAGTCTGTTCCTGAAGGACTGCACCCCACAGAAGGGACCTATGATGGAGCAGATTGTGAACAACTGCAGCCCGTGGGAAGCACACACACCAAAGAAGTTCATGTAGGACTTTTTCCCATAGATGGGACCTTATGCTGGAGCAGGGCAAAAGCATGAGTCCTCCTCCCCCTGAGAACAAAGGAGTGGCAGAGAGAACATGTGATGAACCGACCGCAACCCCCATTCCCTGTCCTCTTGCACCACCTGGGTGGAGGAAGTGGAGAAAATGAGGAGTAAATTTAAGTCTGGGAAGAAGGGAAAGGTAGGGGACGAGATGTTTTTGGTTTTAATTGTTATTATCCCAATCTGATTTGACTGGTAATAAATTAAATTAACTTTCCCTGAGTCGAGTCTCTTTTGCCTATCACAATAATTGCTGAGTGATCTCCCTGTCCTTATGTCAACCTGGGAGCCTTTCATTACATATTCTCTACCCTGTACATTTGAGGGCGGGGAGTGATAGAATAACTTTGGTGGGTAGATACACCAGAAGGCTGTGCTGCCTTTCAGCGTGACCTGGACAGGCTGGAGAGTTGGGCAGAGAGGAACCTGACGAGGTTCAACAAAGGCAAGAGCAGGGTCCTGCACCTAGGGAACAACCCCATGCATCAGTACAGGCTTGGGGCGGACCTGCTGGAGAGCAGCTCTGTGGAGAAGGACCTGGGTGTGCTGGTGGACGACGAGTTAACCATGAGCCAACAGTGTGCCCTGGCTGCCAAGAAGGCCAATGGTATCCTGGCATGCATTAAGAGGAGTGTGGTCAGCCGGTTGAGGGAGGATCTTCTCCCCCTCTACTCTGCCCTAGTGAGGTTGCATCTGGAGTACTGTGTCCAGTTCTGGACTCCCCTGTTCAAGAAAGGTGAAAAACTACTGGAGACAGTACGAGCATTCACAGTAAATCTTTCTGCATAACTATAATGAATATGTTACCTTAATTTTCAATAAAGATCATTATGTACTTTCACAAAGACACTTCTTAAACTAAGTCATATGAGTATGGAATAATCTATGGAATGGGTCAGTGCAATTTCATGGTGACTAAACGTCTTCTAGAGAAATTTTAAAGTTTCTAGCTGGTTCTTACATCTCTGACTGTGGGATACTGAAGGAGTTTTCTTTTTTCCCCTGTTCCCCTTCCTCTTCCTTTCCCTCTTCCTTTCCCTCTTCCTTTCCCTCTTCCTTTCCCTCTTCCTTTCCCTTTCCCTTTCCCTTTCCCTTTCCCTTTCCCTTTCCCTTTCCCTTTCCCTTTCCCTTTCCCTTTCCCTTTCCCTTTCCCTTTCCCTTTCCCTTTCCCTTTCCCTTTCCCTTCCCCTTCCCCTTCCCCTTCCCCTTCCCCTTTCCCTTTCCCTCTCCCTCTCCCTCTCCCTTCCCCTTCCCCTTCCCCTTCCCCTTCCCCTTCCCCTTCCCCTTCCCCTTCCCCTTTCCCTTTCCCTATTCTTTCCATTTTCCCCATTTTTCCTTTTCCCTGTTCTCCCTTTTGTCTTTTATTCCCTCCTTTTCTCCCTTTTTCATTTTTTCCTTTTTTCTTTTTTCTTCTTCCACTTCCCCTTTCCCGCTACCATGATTTTCTGTCTCTTGAGGTAACAGGTATCTCTGCTTACTGATTGCTACAAGAAGTCAGATAGCATAGCAATCCTGGTTTGGCTGGAATAGAGTCAATTTACTTCGTAGTAGATCACATGATGTAGTGTTTCAGTTTTGTGACCAAAACAGTGTTGATAACACATCCATGTTATTAGCTGTCGCAGAGCAGTTCTTGCACAGCATCAAGGCATTTTTTTTCACTCTGTTCTGCTGGCAAGTAGGCTGGTTGTGGGTAGTAACCTGGGAGGAGATGGAGCTGGGACAACTGATTTGAAATCAGCAAAGGGATATTCTGTACCATAGGATGTTGTGTTCACAAGTAAAACTAATAAAACTGGCAGGGGAGGGGTGGGGGTTAGGTCCAAGTTAGCCACTCAGGGCTAGCTTGGCATCAGTCATCTAGCAGGAAGTGATTCTTTTGTGTCACTTCTCCTCCACCCTTTTTTCTTGCTCACTTTCTGAACAAGGCATTCGACATTGTCCTGCATGATGTCCTTGTCTCTAAAATGGAAGGACATGGATTTGACACATGGACCACTCGACGAATAAGAAACTGGCTCGATGGATGCACTCAACGAGTTACAGTCAGCAGCTCGATGTCCAGGTGGAGACCAGTGACGAGTGGTGTGCCTCAGGGGTCGGTACTGGCACCGGTGCTGTTCAATATCTTTGTTGATGACATGGACAGTGGGACTGAGTGCACCTTCAGCAAGTTTGCTGACGACACCAAGCTGTGTGATGTGCTTGACATGTTGGAGGGAAGGGATGCCATTTAGTGGGACCTTGACAGGCTGGAGAGCTGGGGCTGCATGAACCACACGAAGTTCAATGAGGCGAAGCGCAAGGTCTGGCACGTGGGTTGGGGTAATCCAAAACACAAGTACAGGCTGGGCAGAGAGTGGCTCGAGAGCAGCCCTGAGGAGAAGGACTGGGGGTACTGGTGGGTGAGAAGCTCAACATGAGTCAGCAATGTGTATTGCAGCCCAGAAAGCCAACTGTATCCTGGGCTGCATCAAGAGAAGCGTGGCCAGCAGGTCGAGGGAGGTGATTCTGCCCCTCTACTCTGCTCTGGTGAGACCCCACCTGGAGCTCTGCATCCAGCTCTGGAGCCCCCAACATAAGGAGGACATGGATGTGCTGGAGCCGGTCCAGAGGATGGCCATGAAGATGATCTGAGGGCTGGAATAGCTCTCCTACAAGGACAGGATAAGAGAGTTGGGGCTGTTCAGCCTGGAGAAGAGAGGGCTCCGGGGTGACCGTCTAGCAGCCTTCCAGTACCTGAAGGGGGCTTACAGGAAGGATTGAGAGGGACTTTTCACAAGGGTATGTAGTGATAGGACAAGGGGGAACAACTCTAAACTAAAAGAGGACAGATTTAGATTAGATATTAGGAAGAAATTCTTCACCATGAGGGTAGTGAGGCACTGGAACAGGTTGACCAAGGAAGCTGTGGATGTCCCCTCCCTGACAGTGTTCAAGGCCAGGCTGGATGGAGCTCTGAGCAACCTGGTCTAGTGGAAGATGTCCCTGCTCATGGCAAGGGCGTTGGAACCAGATGATTTTTAAGGTCCCTTCCAACCCTTACCATTCTATGATTCTATGATTCTAAACTGCATTTATCTTGACCTGCAAGTTTTCTGACTTTTGCGCTTTCGATTTTCACCTTCATCCAGATGTAGGGGAGTGAGTGTGCTGCTAGATGGGGGCTTGTACATCAGCCTGTAACACAACATTTTTAGTATGAGAAATAAAAAGAGTTTCTTCAAAGCAAACTGCTTTTTCAAAAGGAAATTTCAGAGTACAAATACAAACGTGTTTTCAAGATGTTGTCAATTTTCAAATAATTTGTATATCTAAATACTTCATTAAAACTTATCAACTACTTAAGTAATTTTCAAAAATCACATAGAATCATAGAATCATAGAATCATAGGTTTGGAAAAGACCTCTAAGACCATCAAGTCCAACCACCAACCCACCACCACCATGCCTAATAAACTATATCCCGAATGCCACACTTACAAGTTTTTTGAAAAGCTCCACCACCTCCCTGGGGAGCCTGTTTCAATGACTGTACACTCTTTTAGTAAAGAAATTTTTCCTAATATCCAGTTTAAACCTCCCCAGACGCAGATTGAGACTACTGCTTCTCATCCTATCGCTAGATACTTGGGAGAAGAGACCAACACCTGCCTCACTACAACCTCCTTTCAGGTAGTTGTAGAGACTTGTTCTCTAGACCCCTCACCTGCCGCATTGCTCTTCTCTGGACATGCTCCAGCAACTCAGTGTCCTTCTTGTTGTAGTTAGGGTCCCAAAACTGAACACAGTACTCGAGGTGGGGGCCCCATCAGTGCCGAGCACAGGGGCACAATCACCTCCCTACTCCTGCTGGCCACACCATTCCTGATACAAGCCAGGATGTCATTGGCCTTCTTGGCCACCCGGGCACACTGCTGGCTCATTTTCAGCCGGATGTCGACCAACACTTCAAGGTCCTTTTCTGCCAGGCAGCTTTCCAGACACTCCTCCCCAGTTCTGTAGCATTGTGTGGGGTTGTTGTGACTTAAGTGGAGGATCCAGCATTTGGCCTTCCTGAAACTGATACAGTTGGTCTCAGTTCATCTGGTCTGTTGAGATCATAGAATCATAGAATCATAGAAAGTTTTGCGTTGGAAGGGACCCCTAGAGGTCATCTGGTTCAACCCCCCTGCAGCGAGCAGGGACACCACTAACTAGATCAGGTTGCTCAGAGCCCTGTCCAACCTGGTCTTGAATGTTTCCAGGGATGGGGCCTCCACTACCTCTCTGGGCAAACTGTTCCAGTGTTTCACAACCCTCATTGTAAAGAATTTCTTCCTTATATCCATCCTAAACCTACCCTATTTTAGTTTAAAACCATTACCCCTCGTTCTGTCACTGCTGTCTCTACTAAAAAGATTGTCCCCATCTTTCCTATAGGCTCCCTTCAAGTACAGAAATGCTACAATCAAGTCTCCCCGCAGCCTTCTCTTCCTCAGGTTGAACAAGCCCAACTCTCCCAGCCTGTCCTCATAGGAGAGGTGCTCCAGCCCTCGGATCATTTTTGTAGCTCTCCTTTGGACCCGCTCCAACAGTTCCACGTCCTTGTTGTGCTGAGGGCTCCAGAGCTGAATGCAGTACTCCAGGTGAGGTCTCTCCAGAGCAGAGTAGAGGGGCAGAATCACCTCTCTCGACCTGCTGGCCACGCTTCTCTTGAAGCAGCACATTACCGGCTCATGTTCAGCCTTTCGTCTATCAGTACCCCCAAGTCCCTCTCAGCAGGGCTGCTCTCAATCCTTTCAGCCCCCAGCCTGTATTGATACTGGGGATTACCCCAACCCAGGTGTAGGACCTTGCACTTGGCCTTGTTGAACCTCATGAGGTTCACACAGGCCCACCTCTCCAGCTTGTCCAGGTCCCTCTGGATGGCATCCCGTCCTTCTGGTGTCTCAACCGTACCACTCAGCTTGGTGTCATCTGCAAACTTGCTGAGGGTACACTCGATGTTGCTGTCCATGTCATTGATAAATATATAGAACAGCACCGGTCCCAGTACGGACCCCTGAGGGACTCCACTCATCACTGGTCTCCATCCGAATATTGAGCCCTTGACCACTACCCTTTGGCTGCCACCATCCAACCAATTCCTTATCCACTGAACATTCCACCCATCAAATCCATGGCTCTCCAATTTAGAGAGAAGGATATTGTGGGGGACTGTGTCAAAGGCTTTACAAAGATCCAGATAGATGACCTCCATTGGTTTTCCCTTGTCCACTCTTGTTGTTACACCATCATAGAAAGCCACTAGGTTGGTCAGGCAGGACTTGCCCTTGGCGAAGCCATGCTGGCTGTCTCGAATCATCACCTCCCTGGCCTCCATGTGCCTTAGCATATCTTCTAGGAGGATCTCTTCCATGATCTTCCTAGGCACAGAGGTGAGGCTGACATGTCAGTAGTTCCCAGGGTCTTCCTTTCTACCCTTTTTGAAAAGGGGCACAATGTTTCCCTTTTTCCAGTCACTGGGGACTTTCCCTGACTGCCATGACTTTTCATATATCATGGAGAGTGGTTTGGCAACTACATCAGCCAGTTCCCTCAGGACTCTGGGATGCATCTCATCAGGTCCCATGGACTTCTGTATGTTTAGGTTCCTCAGAAGGTCCCGAATGTGGTCTTCACCTACAGCTGGAGGGATTTTACCCTCCTGGTCTCCTTCATGCCATCCATCGACTCGGAAGGGTTGAGGAGAGAGGTTGCCAGTGAAGACTGAGGCAAAAAAGTTGTTGAGTACCTCAGCTTTCTCCTCATCTGCTGTTACCAGTTTGCCGGTCTCGCTCATGAGCGGGGTACGCTTTCTTTGACCATCTTTTTCTGGCTGACATACCTGTAGAAGCCCTTCTTGTTATTTTTTGCATCCCTTGCCAAGTTCAGCTCCAGCTGTGCCTTGGCCTTCCTGACCTGACCCCATCCCTACACAACCAGGCAGCTTCCCTATATTCTTCCCAGGAAGCCATTCCCTGTTTCCACTGCCTGAGCAGTTCCCTCTTCTTCCTTAGTTTGACCAGCATCTCCTGTCTCAGCCATGCCGGTCTCTTCCCTTCTCTGCCCTACTTCTTACACTTGGGGATCGAGAGCTCTTGCGCTCTGTGGAATACATCCTTAAGGACCTGCCAGCTCTGTTCTGTTCCACTGTCGCTGAGGACTGTTTCCCAGGGAGTCCTTCTGACTATCTCCTTGAAGAGCTGGAAATTTGCCCTCCTAAAATTTAGGGTCTTGACTATGCTATGCTCTTCGTTATTCCCATTTCCCTCAGTAGCGTTTGTTCCACCAGCGCACGGTCACTGCAGCCCAGACTACCTCCAGTCTTCAGATCCCCAATGAGCTCAGTCGCATTGGTGACCACCAGGTCTAGTATCGCATCCCCTAGGGTAGGGTTGCTTATTACCTGGCTTAAGAAGTTGTCCTCAATGCGTTCTAGGAACCTGCTGGATTGACTACAGCTTGCCGTGTTGCTTTTCCAGCAGATGTTGGGGTAGTTGAAGTTCCCCCAGTAGGATGAGAGCCTGCCAGTGCGAAGCCTCTCGCAGATCTCTCTACAGAGCCTTCCCACTCTCAAGCAGATCGACACTCCCACCCAATGTGGAGTCATCTGCAAACTTACTGAGGGAGCACTCAGTCCCCTCATCCAGATCGTTGATAAAGATGTTAAACAAGACCGGACCCAAAAATGAGCTTTGGGGAACACCACCTGAGACTGGCCGCCAACTGGATTTAACTCCATTCACCACCACTGTCTGCGCTTGGCCATTCATCCAGTTCTTCATCCAGTGAGGAGTACACCCCTCCAAACCATGGGCAGCTAGTTTCTCCACGACAATGCTGTGGGGAACAGTGTCAGAGGCCTTACTTATAGTCCAGGTAGATGACATCCACAGCCTTTCCTTAACCCACTAGATGGTCACCTGGTCATAGAAGGAGATGAGGTTGGTCAAGCAGGACCTCCCTTTCATGAATCCATGCTGGCTGGGCCTGATCCCCTGGATGTCCAGCACATGCTAGGTGAGTGCACTCAGGATTAATCACTCTGTAATCTTGTCTAGCACCAAGGTCAGACTGACAGGCCTGTAGTTCCCAGGATCCTCCTTCCGGCCATTCTTGTTGTAGAAGGGCATTACATTGGCGATCCTCCAATCAGCTAGGACCTCCCCAGTTAGCTAAGACTGCTGACAAACAATGGAGGGTGGCTTCGCCAGCTCCATCATTTATGAGCATCCAAACATCAAGCATTCCATCATCTTAAAAATTATATTTATAACAGCTTCATTTATTTCTTTATTTAAATAATATTAGATGATTATACTGAGGTTGGAAGGGACCTCTGGAAGTCCAAGCCCCCTCCTCAAGCAGGGTCACCTAGAGCAGATTGCTCAGAACCATGTACAGATGATTTTTTAACATCTCCAAGGATGCAGACTCCACAGCCTCTCTGAGTGACCTGTGCCAGGGTTCATTCACTCTCACAGTGAAGAAGTGCTTCCTTCTGTTCAGAGGGAACCTCCTGTGTTTCATTTTGTCTTCAAAATGTCTCTTTCCGCAAAGCTGCTTTCTGGTCTGGAGCCCCCCATGTGATTAATGCAGATGTTAAACAGGACCTGATCCAGCAATGATCCCTGGGGTTCACTATCAGTTACTGGCCTCAGAAAGCCAGCAATCTGATAGTTATTTGCTAGTAATCTTCTACCACTGACTAGCTGACCATTACTTACTGACCTGATCTTAAAATAACAAAACTTTAGTTCTCTGGACTGTAATGTGTAATCTTTATTCTTTCTTTCTTTTAAGTTATTGTTATTGTCTTTCGTTTGCCTCTTTTGATTTATTTTGTTTTGTTTTTTTCTCTCCTAACCTTACCAGTTTTACCTAGAAATTGCTAGGAAAGCAGAACTGCAGACCCATTCTTTTACCCTGGATTTTCCTGCGTAACAGAAGCATGTAATTTTCCAATAGGAGTACATAAAATTTATGGGACTGTTATTTTGGAAACTTACACCACAATATTTCACTCATATTTGTTATTTGATTTCCTGTAAACTGGCTTTTTCATTTTAATGTAAAAGTTACTATTTTATATTTCAGCAACTTTTTCCTCTGAAATAGTTCTATCTTCAAGCAACAATACTAAAAAAACCTTTGGATTTCCCTGGATAAATGACATAATTCTTGAGTTTACAGTTTTCATAGAAGTAAAAGCATACTAGTTCTTGTTTCATTCTTGACTTGCATATATTTTTCTGTATTTCTGCCCTGTAGAGTAGATAAAAATGCACATTTACATGTTCATGGACCTAGTATTTTATTAGCATGATCTCAAACAGTGGAGAAGCCACTTGGAAGTTTCATAATTCTCTTCCATTTTTATTTGAAAAAGTAATTTTTATTTTAAAAAATCTTGATTTGACTGATATCTGTATACATGTGCTCTTCGGAATTCATATAGAACTTCTACCTCAATTTCCTTTGAAAATCCTTGCTATGTCTCTCATTTATCGTTTATATTTAATGTTTATATAATTTTTTTTTAGTTTCTCCTGGGCAAATGAAGTAAAATAAACATAAAATCAAGAAAAAATTATATTTAACACCACAATATGCTAAAGAAAACTGCTGCTAAAAATCTCTTCAGTTGGGCTTATCTGCTTCTTTTCAGTCTTCACCATGAGCTAGAATCAATTTTTCTCCTCTGTTGTAATTTGTTTTCAATCTAATCACCTTCCAAGAATAATGGCCATTGTCTAAAGACTAGAGAATTTTACCTCTTATCTAAAGGCTGCTTTTTAAGTCAGAGCTTTAAGTTTCTTGAATGAAGCCTTGAAGTTCCTTTTTTTTGGAGAACACTGTCAAGCAATTGGTTCTGTGTCATAAAGACAGTGATATCAAAAACACTCTTTTGAAACACTTCCAAATCCAAATGTGTAGAGTCAAATGTTATTATAGAAGCTATGGGTTAGCTTCTTTGTTTGTTTCTGGTGACACAAAGATACCAATTGTTTAGCAGAAATACTTGTCAGGAGGTGAAATGGGAGTAGAAGATGTTGCATGGATTGAGCCCTCGTGAGATCTTAGAGTAATGTAACTGACATATTAGTTTGAAGTTCCTTAGTGGATGAAATTCCTACTCTCTCAGACAATATGCTTTGTTTTGGCTAAATAATTTCAACCTGGCAGACTTTGACTCAAAGAATCACAAAGAGAACCTTCTGTCACTCTGGAAGCATGCAGCAAAATTGCAATTATTGCTGACAATAAAGAAAATATTCAAATAATACCTACTGTTTTTACTAAAGATGCCAGAAATCTACTTGAAATCTTACTGAGGTGTTATAGTTTTGGCCCGTGACTGGCAACAAAGGATGACACGGTCACTCTGTTGCCCCTGTCTCCCCCCTGGGGTGGGGAGGAGAATGGAAAGGAAAAAAAGCAAAAATCTCATGGGTTGGGATAACGGCTGTTTAACAGAACAGCAAACAACAATAACAACGATACTGATAAGGAGAATGTACAAAACAAACAGCGAAATGCACAGAGCAGCTCTCACTGACTGACGCCCCACGTACTCCTGAACCACGATTAACTTCCCTCCAGCCAGCTCCCCGACCCAGAAGTGAGTATGACGTTCCGTGTATCGAATACCCTGATTTGTTTGGCCAACTTGGGTCAGCCCACCCCACTGTGTTCCCTCCTGGTTTCTGGTGAAAATTAACCATGTCCTGGCTGAACCCAGGACATTATCTAGCCCTTATTCTAGATCATCTACTTCATGCCCAGGTCGCCCATTTTCCAGGTAATCACCACCACTTTTCCTGTCTTTAATACATAAAAACAAATAACATTACTGTAGTCTGTGGTTAATTCCTCTAAAATATCAATTGAATACATTTAATCCATGACCTCAGGCTTTATTTGTCATAACAGTCTTTCAGGGTAGCAGAGGTGATGTGTGGTGATGGGCGGTCGCATGCTGCATCTCGAGCTCGCGGCTGGTGTATCTGGTGCGGCCCATACCCACGGTTTGCGGGTTGAAGATGTTGGTCTTGAAGTTGCGGAGTGCCAGTTGTTGAAGCCAGGTCCAGTTCCATCACCGCTGTGCTTTGCTGGGGTTCATCAAAGTCCATCTTTCATTAGTCTGGGTTATTCTGACTGTAACATCCTTGATACAGCATATAAAACCTACAGTAGTGATAACACACAGTAACAGGGTCATTTAGCAGTTAACATTATACAATTTCATTTATTGACTATGCTCACCCAAAATCAAATTCCCATGAGGTACACATCGGACTTCCCCATCCTTCCACATTACCCACCAGGTACACCCAGGTCCTTGAGCAAAAGCAATCCCGTGGACGGGCTTGCCTGTGCCCAAGGCAGGGCTAACCCTAACTGTCTTCCCTAACATGTTCCGCATGTGCACTACAGGACTTTATCCCCTTCTACGTGGCGCTGAGGTTTTGACTGGGCAGGACCAGCCCAGTTGGTGGATCCTCTGGTGTTAACCAACCAGGCAGCCTTTGCTAGATGAATATTCCAGTTTTTGAAACTCCCATCCTCCATTGCTCTCAAAGTGGTTTTTAGCAGCCCATTGTACCGTTCGATCTTTCCAGAGGCTGGTGCATGGTAGGGGATGTGATACACCCACTCGATACCGTGTTCTTTGATCCAGGTGTCTATGAGGATGTTACGAAACTAAGTCCTGTTGTCAGACTGAACTCTTTTGGGAGTGCAATGTCACCATAGTACTTGCTTTTCAAGGCCCAGGATGGTATTCCGGGCAGTGGCATGGGGCACATGGTAAGTTTCCAGCAATCCGGTGATTGCCTCCGCCACTGTAAGCACATAGCGCTTGCCTGCCTTGGCGGATTTCTGACAGTGTGATACAGTCAATCTTCCAAGCCTCCCCATATTTATATTTTAGCCATCGTCCTCCATACCACTGAGGCTTTACCCGCTTGCTTTCTTGATTGCAGCACAAGTTTCACATTCATGGATAACCTGTGTGATGGTGCCCACGGTCAAGTCCACCCCTCGGTCACGAGCCCATCTGTATGTCGCATCTCTTCCGTGATGGCCTGAGGTGTCATGGGTCCACTGAGTTATAAATAGTTCACCCTTATGTTGCCAGTCCAGATCCACCTGAGTCATTTCAGTCTTGGCAGCCTGATCCACCTGGTAGTTGTTTTGATGCTCTTCAGTGGCTCGACTCATAAGGACGTGGGCATCCACGTGACGCACATTTACAACTAACTGCTCTAGTAGGGCAGCAATATCTTGCTACAATGGGGCAGCCAGATAGGTTTGCCTCTGCGCTGCCAGTTGTTCTTCTTCCATTGCTGCAGCCACCCCCACAAGGCATTGGCCACCATCCAGGACTCGGTGTAAAGATAGAGCACTGGCCACTTCTCTCGACTGGCAATGTCTAAAGCCAGCTGGGTGGCTTTCACCTCTACAAACTGGCTCCACTCACCTTCTTCATCAGCAGTTTCTGCAGCTTGTCCTGTAGGGCCCCACTCAGCAGCCTTCCAACTCTGCTGTTTCCCCACAATGTGATAGGAGCCATCTGTGAAGAGGGCATACTATTTCTCATCTTCTGGCAGCTTGTTATACAGTGGGGCCTCTTCAGCACGTGTCACCTCCTCCTCTGGCGATGCTCCAAAAGCTTTGCCCTCTGGCCAGTCCATGATGGCCTCCAGAATTCCTGGGTGACTGGGGTTTCCCATTCAGGCATGCTGTGTGATCAGTGCAACCCACTTACTCCATGTAGCATCGGTGGCATGATGCATAGACGGCACCCTCTCTTTGAACATCCAGCCCAGGACGGGCAATCATGGTTCTAGGAGGAGCTGTGCTTCAGTGCCGACCACTTCTGAAGCAGCTCGAACATCTTCATATGCTGCCAGAATCTCTTTTTCAGTGGGAGTATAGCAGGCCTCGGATCCTTTGTATCCCCGGCTCCAAAACCCCAAGGGCCGACCTCGAGTCTCCCCTGGTGCTTTCTGCCAGAGACTCCAGGTTGGGCCATTGTCCCTTGGCTGCAGTGTAAAGCACATTTCTAACATCTTGCCCTGACCAGACTGGACCAAGGGCTACGGCATGAACTATCTCTCGTTTAATTTGTTCAAATGCCTGTCGTTGCTCAGGGCCCCATTCAAAATCATTCTTCTTCCGGGTCACGTGGTACAGAGGACTTACAATCTGGCTGTAATTTGGAATGTGCATCCTCCAAAAACCCACACCACCATAGAAGGCCTGTGCTTCCTTTTTGCTGGTTGGTGGGGACATTGCTATTTTGTTGATGACATCCTTTGGGATTTGACAGCGCCCATCCTGCCATTTTATTCCCAAAAACTGTATCTCTTGTGCAGGTCCCTTGACTTTACTTCGCTTAATGGTGAAACCAGCTTTCAGAAGGGTCTGAACTATTTTCTCCCCTTTCTCAAAAACTTCCTCCGCTGTGTCACCCCATACAATGATGTCATAAATGTACTGCAGATGTTCTGGAGCTTCACCCTTTTCCAGTGCAGTCTGGATTAGTCCATGGCAAATGGTGGGACTGTGTTTCCACCCCTGGGGCAGTCGATTCCAGGTGTACTGGACGCCCCTCCAGGTGAAAGCAAACTGTGGCCTGCACTCTGCTGCCAAAGAGATCGAGAAGAATGCATTAGCCAAGTCAATTGTAACATACCACTTGGCTGCCTTTGACTCCAGGTGTTATTGAAGTTCTAGCATGTCTGGCATGGCAGCACTCAGCAGTGGTGTGACTTCATTCAGGCCACAGTAGTCTATTGTCAGTCTCCACTCTCCAGTAGATTTTCTCACCGGCCATATGGGACTATTAAAGGGTGAGCGAGTTTTGCTGATCACTCCTTGACTCTCCAGCTGGTAGATCAACTGATGAATGGGGATAAGGTAGTCTCAATTAGTGTGAAATTAGCCATTCAATAGCCATTGAATCCACATCATCCAATAAACCCGATTGTTCTTTTCCTCCAGCTGGCTGGAGGCAAGGCCCCTCTAATCCTTACCAGAGAATTTGCTGTTCACTTCCTGTAAAAATGACTTAGAGGTGCCTTTAGGAGGATCAGAAACAAGATCAAACTGTCTACCTGGTCTGGAGAGCTGCCCACTGGAAACTAGAGAGGCTTTTTTCCTAGAAGAAACATCTTTTGTGTTTGTTTTACCTTGCAACTCACGTGCTTGTGCCTCTATAACTGAGTTAAGTTTTCCTTCCCACTTCCTCACGTCTTCTCTGTGGTCATTCAGGTAGAACCACAGGGTGCTTCATGGTGTATAACCTCTGTATCCTCTCTCCTGAGCAGAGGAACGCTTGCCCCTAATAGCTGAGATACTGGCCCATAGAACTGGGGATTAGGACATACCCTCTTTGAATTGCTGGAACTCCCAGGGCAGTTTCTTCAGCTGAGATGAAGGAGGAAGAGAAGCTTTCTTCGTATTGCTGGGGTTGGACAATCCATTCATCTGCCATTAGTGTCTCTTCACATTTCTAGTCTATTATTGGCAATGAGTTGGCAGAAGAGGATGGTGCCGTGCCATAGAAACTTCTTTCACATGTGTTGTGTGCACTGGACTGCATCTGAGTCTGTGGGTAACTGCGCATTGTCCGGGTCATAGTAAACCAGCTCCCACATGGTTGATTCCCTTAGGTACTGGACACCCCTAATTGTATTGGTCCATTTGCCTGGATAACATACAACATCTTCACTGAAGAGATACCTTTCCTTCATTCCTGACAGAAGTCTCCTCCAGAGGATGAGGGCTCGTGCCTTTTTTCCAATTGCCTTGTCAATGACCCCTTCCTTGGCCCAGGAACCCAGCTGCTTGGCTTCCCTGCCTTCCGATTCCAAATTACTGGCCCAGTTCTCCCTGCATCAGAGCAGCCAAGTGACAATGTGCTCACCTGGGTGGTGGTTGAAATCTTTCTACATGTCTGGCACCTCCCTCAGAGACAGAGACTGGGTGATGATCTTTGGCTCTGCCTCCTTCTCCTGCTCTTGTGATGGTCTTGGCTCATTGTAGTCCCTCATGGGGCAAACAGATTTCTTTGTGTAATTCGTTTTTGTATAGGGGTTACAGCTGCCGGCACAGGTTGGTTTTCTGGCTCAGCCGCTGTGCCAGCTGATGAGGCTGGAGCATGGAGGGGGGCTTGGGACAACAGAAGTCGCATTGCAGGCTGGAGTGACTGAAGAGCTTTTTTGGGGGAATGGGGGAAGCCGCAGCTTATGTCGTTTTGGTTTCCCCCCCTTCCCCTTTAGAGTACTGAATAGTGTTGAACAGGGCTCCATACACATGGGCCAGACCCCAGCACATTGCAATAATTTGTGTCTCTCTGGAACTCCTAGGGTGGCAGCACACTGCTTCCAAATATTCTGCAAGTTTGTCAGGATTCTGCACTTGTTCAGGGGTGAAGTTCCGAAACACTGAAGACGCCTAACGTCCTAGGCGTTTGCCCATGCTATTCCACACACCCTGCCATTCATGCCTATCCAGCCTCAGGGCAGATCTCTGCATGATATTTTTAACTACTTGTTTAACCCTAAACAATACCTGAAACCCATTTAAGAGACAGAACAATAGGAGCACTCTAGCCTGAGCATCCCACTAATACTGGAGATTCTCAAAAGCTGTTAGGACTAGCCTGAAGGGGAAAGGAGGGGTGAAAGAGTGGGAGAAAGTATCCCCTCTGGTTTTCCCCACAGATTAGGTTCGCTTATTAATCAATTCCAAGAGACAGCTCCCAAGGTATGGCAATGACCACAGTGCTGCACACAAATACAAGCCTAACTTCATGCCCACTGATGTTATAATGTCATAAATCGATATTACAGAGTTCAGCAAAATCACAGTCCTCATTCTTTTCCCAGCAATGATGAACAGCACTGCAGTGAACACATACAGAAAGCAAGGGTTTACGTACCACAACCGTGTGACCAAAGACAGCAACATTTTGACGGGCGACTATTTAATTCATAAAATAAATGCTTATAACATATTATAACAAATTATATTAATATTGTTTTAACACACTCTGATCAGCCCTGCTGTTACCCTTGCCCCACGCTGGGTGCCAAATTAAATGTTATAGTTTCAGCCTGTGGCCGGCAACAAAGGACCACGCAGTTGCTCTGTTGTCCCTCCCCCCACTGGGAAGCGGAGTAGAATGGAAAGAAAAAAAGCAAAAAATTTGTGGGTTGGGATAAGGGCGGTTTAACAGAACAGCAAATGAAGCAAAGAGTAACAACAATAATACTGATAAGAAGAATATACAACAACACAAAGAGCGAAATGCACAGAGCAACTCTCTGCTTGATGCACCCGTGCTCCGGACCACAATTAATTTCCCCTTGGTCCGGCCAGCTCCCCAACTGGACACCAGCATGATGTCCCATGGTATCGAATACCCTGTTTTGTCTGGCCAGTTTGGGTCAGCCTGCCTGGCTGTGTCCCTTCCTGACTTCTGGTGAAAATTAACCCTGTCCTGACTGAAACCAGGACACGAGGCAATACCATACTATCCCAAAAGACTAACATCTATGCTAATGCTAAGTCATACAGAAGAAAAATATGGTTCATCATTTTCAAAACTCCGTTTCCATAGGCTCGATCACATAGATTCAGCAAGGTTGGAGCTAATGATCCTTGACAATCACATCGGTTCTCATCTGAAAGACTGAATCATATCTGTTGTAGACAGATGAGTCTGATTTTTAAGTGTGCTTCACACAACCCTGTTATCTTTATCATTTCAGCTAATTTCTCATGCTTTATTGCACCCCCACCTTTTATCACAAGCACAAAGCTACTATGAGTGCAGACAAATATATAAATAATATGGACTGCATCCACAATTAATTATGGATGCAGCATGGCATCTAAGGAACTCAGATCTCTAATGAAAATTTGAATTCTAAAGTAAAAGCCTTTCTGAGAACACTGCACAGTAGTTCGGCAGCTTGCAGACACTGTTTACTGTGCTAATTCAGTGTTTGTTCATTGTTGCTTTGTGCCTCCCTCTCTTTTTGCCACATCCACCCATTTTATTTCATTTCTAATTTATACTGAAGTTTCCTTTTGGCAAGAGCATTTTATCTGAATAATGGTGCTCTGTGAGCTTTCAGGGAGCTTGCATAATTTCCTCTGGCCAGATGCTACCATTTTGGCTCCTTGAGATTCCCCCATCCGATTTCAGACAAGCAAGGTTGTTGGCATATGTCCTCTTCCAGTTACAGTTATGCCAAGTGAAAAAGTGACTGCCCACAGATGCTTATTACCAGTGCCTCACACATGCCAGCTATGAAGCTTCGTTTGCAGAAATTATATTTATCTCAGTCAAAAATCAGATCACTGCACCTATGTGTTGTGGTATGAAAAGAAAATGTTAGCCACTTTGTCTCTCTTAAACTGAAGACAGTTAGAAAATATCCACAAGAGAGTGCAGGTTGGACAAGGAAGCAACATCCTGCCACCTGGAAGGAAGCAGCTCTTCAGTCTTCTGCCACAGCTACCACAGGTGCTGCAGGTGCAGGTAGAACTGCTTTCGCTCACAACATGTGGCATGGCAGCTGGTTATTACTTTATTTTTTAAGACGGGTCACCAGGCTGCAGTCCTGTCGGAGTGGGAACTCGGAACCGGTAGAAACAATACAATCTCAATGTGAGTAAGATCGTTCTCCTTTATTAGTCATCAAAACAGGGTATATATAGCAAAGCAATTACGGCTTCTAATTGGTTAGTTACTCTTAACCATATATAGTCAAAACTGCTGCAATTGGTGCAAAGCTTCATTTCTCGATGCAGAAGCGTCACTGTGGCAGGAAGCGGCGACGTAACAGTCCCCCTGCTCCAGTGTTCCGAGCTCATCGCTCCAGCCTCCCAACAGGGTTCCATGTTCGCCACTCTCAAGGCCCATCTCTAGTTTAAAACCTGGGTTGCTCAACGGCACCAAACTATGTCCCCTCTCCTCCAGCCAGGACTCCACACAATCCTGTATGAAAGGTAACGCTATATGATGTGCAGAAGGGAGATGGACCACAGCATTGCTTTCCCCTCTGAAGCCAAAGCATTGCCTCACAGGGTAAAAGGCGGTTGTGTGATATTTGCACTTAATTAAGGATAATGTTTCTGTTATAGACTGCTTTGTATTCAATAGTAACCAAATTGGGCCCTATATAGTTTTATAGTTTAAAAAATGTATAAGACTTTAGCTCAAACATCCACAATAGAAATAAATATAATTTAACATTTATATATAGCTGCATTGTGTGGAACTAAGTGAAATGAGGTCTATTAATAGTGATACTTAGAGCTCCAAACAAAAGTGAATATATCACTAGGCCCTTAAAGAGTGAAAGCAAACGGATAAACACTGAGAGAATATCTTCGTATTTTTCAGCTTGTGTTTTTGTTTTTGCTGTATGCACATCTCTGATGATGTTTTAGCACACCAGAATAACTGGGTTTTAATATCTAGTTGAAACAAACTATTTGCATTTGAGTGTTTAGAAAATTCTGAAATTGCATAAAAATTAAGCCTCTCGAAGTTTTCAATTATTTTTGCTTTGCTGAAACTAGTTAGTGAAAATATATTTGATAGCTTTCAAAACAAAATAGAGGGGGCATTCTATAACTCACGATGATAAACATATGTAAGACACAGATGGAGAATCAACGGTTTTCAGAATTAAAACTATTTTGTCCCCAAATAATTGGTTTTATCTTGCATGACTTTTTTTTTAATGAAAAAGATATACTAGGAAAACAAATACTCACATCACAATTTGTGGGTTTTTTTGTCTCAGTTTTTTTGGTGTTCAAAGTTAATTTCTTCAGTTAAGTTTAATCAAATTTCCTTGCCTTGCCTTACATTGACTTGCCTTCTTTAGCCTTGCATTGCCTTCCCTTACCATTAAAATAAATCAAAACCTTACAGTGACCTCACGTTTTCACTGGTCAGATAAACAATATTTCTTAGCATTTAATGTTGAACACAAACAGAAATGCCTCTTTGTGGAATAGTAGTTGGTATTGGCTGATGTGTTCCTGCTTGAGCAACTGAGAAATCAAACCACTAACACACGCACACACGCACAAATACACTTTACCCTCCAGTTTGTTACTGGTCTAGTAGGTTAAACATTTTTAACTAAGTGTCTGCAGATTAGAATACTATATGAACATTTAGAGATTCACCCACATCTAATACTAACTTTTCCTGCTATGATAAAAATACTTATATTCCACACAGGTGTTTATCTCATAAATTAGGAGGAAAAAATAAGTTTTTTCTAGACAGCTGACATGACTAGCATAAAACTACAGAGTGACTATTTTAATTGAGCTAGTAAGGGAAAAACCAGAACATAAACACAGGGCTTCTTTTATTCTTTAAGTGTACAATTAATTTTTCTTTCCATTTATAAAAGCGATAGGTTCCAAAGCCTCCTTTCAAGTCATGAATATTTTACCCAGAGCTCTCCCTGAGAGGGAGAGAAACAGCTTTTCAACCAGCTGGTGCAGGGTTACATTTGGCATATGGAGGCTGGATTCAGTTATTGACTTAGAAGCCCATAAATATCCCCTTAACAACAGTGCTGTGTGTAATACACATCATTGGGGAACTCCTTAACACAGATTTCTAAGGTATCCAGTCTGCTTGTCTACTAGCAACACAGTACACTGCAAAGCAGAAGTCTTGAATTTAGATCAGGTTGATAAAATACAGAGGCTGGTAGTAGCTGGGGAATCTTCAGCAACAAAATAAATTCTGAGAATTTGTTTCATGAAGAAGGAAGCTAAAACCTTTTCACTAGTCCTTACAACAATTTCCAATTGATATTGCATGGTGTGTTAGTGAAAGATGCTGAATTAATAATGCTGAGGAATGACATATGCTTTATGCAAGTCACATATACAGCACAACCAGCAACAACACAAGCTTACTCGTAACACCAACTGATCTGCCATGGAAGACTGTGTTCTTTACAACTTCAAGTTTTAAGATGATTTGTCTTCATTTAAAAATTTTAGTATTTTTTTCCTGATAAAGCTGTGAAATTAATTCTTCAGGGTTACTCAGCTCTTCTTGCTAAAACTAGTTATAAAATTGCTTTCATTAATATTTGTAAATTCTGTTCTTCATTTGCTTGACAAAAGTAATATAAGGTCTCTATATGCCGAATAGTTCAATGCATGTGTTGTGCAGGCATGTAACAGCTGGGATCTATCACTGCCAAGTGATAATTAAGCAAAGTTGGCAACAGAACTCTGGGAAAAGTTTTGTATGCAAAACAGAACCATATATCTTCTGTTAGGAAGTTTCTCGTGGGTGTGTGAAAAATGCATTCAGATGACTTTCTGGGGCTTTTTTATTTAATCAGCTACTAGAAGTAAAGACAATTCCAATCATTTTAAAATGGGGAGGTTAACTCTGAAAATCATTAAAATAGGAAAGGTCAGTCAAATAGCAGAATTCATCAAAATTTACCTTATTTAGAGAATTAGAGCAAAATGTGACTTCTTAATGGTATGCATAATGAATAAATTCTGCTTAATTTCCAAGCTGGAAAAAGAATTTAGTAAATTGTATAGTAAGCTTTGCTTAAAGGAAATATTGTGGACACTTGATGCAAAGCATGTGCCTATAATTAAGGATTTCAATCTAAATTCTGGCTCAGGGTGATGCTCACTGAGTCAGGCAAAAAAAACTGGCAGGATGACCAAGAATTTAAAAATGTTTACCTGTATATTTTTGCTCTCTAAATATTTATGTTTCCGCTGCCTTAAGTATGGCTACTCATGGTATGAAATTCAAACATAGAAGAATTTTTGGCAGAATTTTTTTAAACTTGCTATTATCTCCACAGTTAGACAACCTGAAAGGAAGACAATCAGAAGTTACTTTCATATGACAAATACTAACAAGGAAATGGCAAAGATCTCTCTCTGCTGAAGTGAGAGATTGATATGAAATCTTCTGAAGAAACCACTATGAATAATTTGGTCATCTCCAGTTAGTAACTATGAATCTTATTGACAATACATGGGACTATAGGGCTGGAATCAATACACAAATTCACCTGTATGTACTGCAGTTTGCTGCACTGCAGTGCTTTGAACCAGAATAAATTACTTGAGAAGAACTCAGAATTTGTGACTGTGAGAACTTACTAGTTAGTGCTATTGGCAATGGATAAAGCTGTTCTGGAGTTCTGCTAGTTCTTTTGGGAAAGGGCTTGACGATTATTGTGATGACATCCTATGTTCTTGACTATCGTGTGAATTTTAACCTTTGAAGTCAGCTGAATCTGTCTTGTAGTATCTATTCATTAAATAAGAGCCAAATTGACTCTTCCTTCAGCGAGACATGTTACACAGCAGCTACTTCTGTGAATAAATTGAAAGCTTTCACTGCTCTGATTCTCATGTTACCTGCCCTTCAGCAAAGTGGTAATCTTTTTACTTCAGCTTGTCTTTTTTATTTAATTTTAGCTGAACATCTGGAACATACAGAATATCTAGAGCAGTGATTTTATACTGTGGGTCTCTCATTTCCTTGTTCCTTGCTTCGGCAGGGTGGTTGGACTAGATGACCCACAGAGGTCCCTTCCAACCCCTACCATTCTGTGACTCTGTGATTCTTCTGTCATTTCTTTTGCTTCTGGTCACTTAGTCTTTCACTCAGTATGAACTGTATCCATTCTAGGTATCTCTTAGTAACAGTCTTCAAACATACTTGCCACTATTAGGTCTATGGTAACATGGAGGATAAACTTTTCAGTAGTATTTCCTTATTGCCCTAATATAATATGAAAAAGCAGACAATAAGCAAGCATAATCCTCTTTGAATTTAGAACATTAGAAAGGTTACTAGAAAGCCTTTGGATTTCCAGATTATTAAAACAGCAGTTTTGGAGACTGGCTGTGGTAACTGAGAAACTTGGTAGAGTAGTGGCTGTATAGTGTAACTTTGCAGACCTCGGAATACAGCTTGAAAGTTTGTCAGCCAGATATGTGTTCTGCAAATGCATCACAGAAGAGTATCGCAGTCTGTAAAGTATTGTATTTAAAGCTTCTGTCTGCCACTAAGTACAAAAATATTTCCTGGGGAAATGTAACTGGTTATTATTGTGGGAATACAGTGGTCACAGAGGTGACATTATGTAGGAACTTTTTCATGCAGATCAATACTGGCAATTCATTTGGATGGGTATGAAATTTCCAGTGTTAGTCCATTAATGTTGAAAAAGAGTAACTGAAGACAGGATGCAGAAACAGAAGCAAAGGGAAGGCAATGATAAAAGCAAAATGGTTATGTATTAAAGAGGGAAGGGAGAAGGAGCAGACTTACATTGTGTGACTAATTTCTTTAAACACAGGGCCCCTTCAGTATTTAAGAAAGTATCTCTCAATCATGTGATGTGGCTAGGTGTTATGGTTTGGCTGTGGACGGCAACAAAAGCGCCACACGGCCACTCCTCCCCCCACTAGGGTGCAGAGGAGAATGGAAAGAAACAGGCAGAAAACTGGTGGGTCGGGATAGAACAGCAAACAAAGGGAACAGGAACAACAACAATACAGATCAGGAGAATACACAACACAAACCGCACAACCCACAGAGCCGCTCTCCCAAACCGTCGCCGCCACGCTCTCCCAAGACGCGAGTGAGTTCCTGCCGCCCCACTCCCCCCCACCTGAACCCAGCATAATGGAACATCGTATGGAATACCCTGCTCTGTTTGGCCAGGTTGGGTCAGCCCACCCAGCTGTGCCCCTTTCCTGGAGTCCAGTGAAAATTAACCCTGTCCTGGCCGAACCCAGGACACAAGGTGTTCATCACTTCTTATAAATTCTGCTTTTTAGAAAAGTTAATGCAATTTTAAACCACTTAGTTAATCCATGAAAATAATTAAGTTAGATTTCATTAATTAAACCAGACATGAAAGATGAAAATCACTATAAGCAGTCGGAAGACTATTCCGAAAAAATTAAAATTGTACCCCTTTCTATTGGTGTGACCTTATTCTTCTGACTGTCAAAGGAAGATTTCCTGTTAATTTCAATAAGAGAAAAATGACAAAAAAATTGAGCAATTTAGTAAAATCTTGTCCACATGCGGAACAGGCTAGGAGTAAATCAAGAAGCATAGAGCCAAATCTACATTCCAAGTGAAAATCATCTCTGGATGGGTTCAGGTTTAGTCCTTTAACAGCATTGCTGAATGAAATATCCAGCTCTTTGTTTTAAGGCCCATTATGCTTAGTGGTAAGTGGAAAAAGTCTGTAAAAACATGGATAGCTGAGGAATTAGAGTGATTCCTGATCACTTTAGGCTCTTCAAATATTTTTCAAGGGTTATTTTAGGTAATGGAAGAATGATACCTCTGCTACTGCTTCGTGGAGGTTTTCGATAGGCTGTTCTGTACATATCTTGAAGTAGCAAGACTAATTAATAAGACTTTGACTCTTTAATGAAATCTAATTGGACACAATTTTTTTTTTGGTGCACTGTTTTTTGAACAAAGCGAATTCAATTGTGTGAACTGTTACGGTGAGACATTAGCTTGTCTGAGAAGTGCAGAAGAGATGGAGCAATTTTAACACAAAAAAAATCCCAAGGAGTCTTGCAGCGTATGGAATGTCAGGCACAATACAGTGAACTTTGACTTATATTTTTCTGCTTTCAATGACTATGGCTATGAAGTATAAAGTAGTGAAACCATTTTCTTTCCCTCTTGTTATAGTAACTCATCATTATACAACACAGCAGTGCCACTTTCTCCTGTAATGAGCTGTTGGTAAGCATGCTTTGCAGTGCTGACTTGGTGTATACTTAAGTAGGAACAGCAAGCATTGTTTAAAATGAGCATACAGGTATGAGATGCATAGTCTATACAAGTAGATACACCTGCCCTCTCCTGAGGAAAACATTTATTCTCAAGCTGGCTTAATCTGCAAGAGTTTATTAAAGGGAGGTATCCAACCTTCCTCTGAAATGCAGAAAAATGAAGAAACACAAAAAGTATTCTCTCGAACCATTATGCTAAATTTGGTTAAATGGTTTTATTTCAACATTACCTACAAAACTGCAATGTCTTCCTTCTGTATGCTACTGCACAAACTGATTTGGTACAGATGAGTTGCCAGATATTACAGGTTTGTAACCTGTGGGATTAATTATTTCTTAATTTTGGAGGGATTATATTGCACTCTACTAGCTTGCCTTGTGAAGTTTTATTACCCTGCTGTAACTCATTCTTAATACTACTGTAGTTTGTATCACAAACTTTTAGTTTTCTGTTACTTTGGTTGTGCTGGTTTTGCCTCAATTTGCAACAAAAGAACCATGCAGTTACTCTCTCACTCCTTCCTCCTCCCCGGTGGGATGGGGAGGAGCATCAGAAGGAAAAAAGGCAAAACTAGTGGGTTGGGAAAAGAACAGCTTAACAAAATGGCAAAGGGAGAAGAAAACAACAATCAATAGTACTGATAAAAGCACATGTAACATGCAGTGTTCTCACCACCTGATGCTCAGCTTGCTCCTGAGTAGCAAAAGCCTCTCCTTACTCCAGCTCCCCACTTAAATACTGAACACGACATCACATGGTATAGAATATCCCATTTGACTGTCTGTTTGGGTCAGCCCAACCAGCTTGTTGTGAAAATTAACTCTATCCCAGCTGAACCCAGGACATCAGTGCAAAAGAAAAATAATCCCAAAGGAGCTAAATCTGCAGTAATTAGGTGCTGATTACATTAGCTCTATATTTTATTGTATTTGCCTTATTTTTGAACTATATAATGCTCAATGGCTTTGTGTTGTTTCAGTCTAACTTGAAGTACATTTGCAATCCATGGTTAAAACTGCAAATTTTTTTTCTAAATTAAGTCATGAGTAATTAAATATATACTGAGTGGCCTTACGCCACTTGGACAAGAAATATCGGCATGCATTCTCAACATCCAATATTTATATGCCTTACAATATATTGCATTCATGCTTTATTTTTTTGATTAAATAGAATCATCCTGCTAAAGTAACCATAGTTTTTCAGTATGCTTTTCAGTATGAAAATCAGATATTAAATGTACATTTCAACAGAAAAATGAGACATATCTTAAAATAAATAGTATGTGTGAGAAAAAATTGCCATGCAAATAGACTGTAAATGAGTTGAAGAAAGAAAGGAACTATGGTAGAAAACGCTTATAAAATAGATCGAAAAAGTAGGTCACAGAGAGGGAAAAGAATATACACTGGCTTTATGTGATAGGCAGTCTTATAATTTATTTAGTTTATAATTTATTTACAAGAGCATTCATGCATCAAAGACAGTATAGACTTGTTCAAAAACGGATAGAGAGTTGATCTGCCTACTCTCCAGGAACTGTTACAAGATCATTCAAAAAACCTAATCATAGTATTAGTAGCTCAATTTCAATCTTTGAAGAGAAAACTCCTTTCCAAGCAACACATAGGCAAAAATATGATGATGTGGGAGACGGCTGTTCCACTGAGCTGCCATGCCCCATGAATCACTTTTTTATTGTGAAAAAAATCACGCAGTGACCATGAGATGGTGGAGTTCAGGACCCTGCATGGAGGAAGCAGGGCGATAAATAGAATCAAAACCTTGGACTTCAGGAGAGCTAACCTGGGCCTCTTCAAGGACCTACTTGGAGGAATCCCACGGGTCAGGGCTCTAGAAGACTGGGGGATCTAAGAGAGCTGATTTCTGTTTAAGCATCACTTCCTCTGTGCTCAGGATTGGTCCATCCCCCGAGCAAGAAATCTAGCAAAGGAGGCAGGAGACCTGAGCGGATGAGCAAGGAGCTTCTAGCAAAACTCAGACAGAAGGGAAAGGTCTATGGAATGTGGAAAGAGGGACAGGCCAATTGGGAGGAATACAGGAATGTTGTCAGAGCATGCAGGGATGCAACGAGGAAGGCTAAGGTCCACCTGGAATTAAACCTGGCAAGGGATGTCAAAGACAACAAGAAGGGCTTCTTCAAGTACATTGGCAGCAAACGGAAGACTAGGGACAATGTGGGGCCGCTGCTGAATGAGGTGGGCGTCCTGGTGACGGAGCATACAAAGAAGGTGGAGTAACTGAATGTCTGCTTTGCTTCAGTTTTTACTGCTGAGGCCAGCCCTCAGGAATCCCAGTCTCTGGAGGTAAGAGAAGGAAGCCAGGTGAAAGGAAGATCTTCCCTTGGTCAAGGAGGATTGTGTGAGAGATCATTTAAGCAATCTGGACACCCACAAATCCATAGGCCCCAATGGGATGCACCTACGAGTGCTGAGAGAGCTGGCAGATGTCATTGCTGAGCCACTCTCCATCATCTTTGAAAGGTCCTGGCAGACGGAAGAGGTGCCTAAAGACTGGAGGAAAGCCAGTGTCACTCCTCTCTCCAAATAGGGTGAGAAGGAGGACCCGGGGAAGTACAAGCCAGTCAGCCTCACCTCCATCCCTGGAAAGGTGATGGAGCAACTCATTCTGGACATCATCATTAAGCAGGTAGAGGAAAATAAGGCTATCAGGAGTAGTCAACAGGGATTCACCAAGGGGAAATCGTGCTTGACCAATCTGATAGCTTTCTATGATGGCATGACTGGCTGGGTAGATGAGGGGAGAGCCGTGGATGTTGTCTACCTCGACTTCAGCAAGGCTTTTGACACTGTCTCCCACAACACCCTCACAGGGAACCTCAGGAAGTGTGGCCTGGATGAGTGGACAGTGAGGTGCATCGAGAACTGGCTGAACGGCAGAGGTCAGAAGGTTGTGATCAGTGGTGCAGAGTCCAGTTGGAGGCCTATAGCTAGCGGGATTCCCCAGGGATCAGTACTCGGCCCAGTCTTGTTTGACTTCTTTGTCAACGAGCTGGATGAAGGGACAGAGTGTACCCTCAGCAAGGTTGCTGATGACACAAAACATGGAGGAGTGGCTGGTACACTGGAAGGCTGTGCTGCCATTCAGAGAGACACAGACATGGTGAAGTGCTGGTCACAGAGGAACCTGATGAAGTTCAACAAGGGCAAATGCAGGGTCCTGCAGCTAGGGAGGAACGATCCCATGCACCAGTACAGGCTTGGGTCAGACCTGCTGGAGAGCAATTCTGTGGAGATGGACTTGGGTGTCCTGATAGTTGACAAGCTGCCCATGAGCCAGCAGCGTGCCCTTATTGCCAAGAAGGCCAGTGGTATTCTGGTGTGCATTAGGAGGCGTGAAGCCAGTAGGTCGAGGGAGGTTTTCCTTCCCCTCTAATCTGCCCTAGTGAGGCCCCATCTGGAGCACTGTGTCCAGGTCTGGGCTCCCCAGTTCAAGAAAGACGGGGAAGACTAGAGAGAGTCCAGCGGAGGGCTACAAAGATGATGAGGGGAGTGGAGCATCTCCCATACCAGGAAAGGCTGTTGGAGCTGGACTTGTTTAGCCTGAAGAAGAGAAAGCTGAGAGGGGATCTTGTAAATGCCTACAAATATCTTAAGTGTGGGTGTCAAGAGGACTGGACCAGACTCCTTCCAGTGGTGCCCAGTGATAGGACAAGGGACAATGGGCACAAACTGAAGCATAAGAAGTTCCATCCGAACATGAGGAAGAACTTTTTTACTCAGAGGGTGACAGACCACTGGAACAGGCTGTCCAGAGATGTTGTGGAGATATTAAAAATCAAAAGATATTCAAAATCCAGAGTTGTTGTGGAGTCTTCTGCTCTGGAGATATTCAAAACCTGCCTGGATACAGTCCTGGGCAATCTGCTCTAGGAGAACCTTCTCTGACAGAAGGATTGGACGAGATGATCCACAGAGATCCCTTCTAACCCCTAATATTCTGTGATTCCAATCATAGTTATGTTCCACATAAATGACTTGAAAATTACACTGCAATTTTTGACTGGTAAATAAGGAATATATAATGGAAAAAATAATGAATAAAAAGTAACAGAAAATAGCATGGTGTTTTCCCCAAAAATCAAATAATTCCTTTCAGTTTTTACATTAATTCTTTTTTATTAAAGAGAAACGGTAGCTAAGGCAGTAAATGATATCCATTTCCTTTGTGGTGCAGCCAAAAAACTTCACTAGCAACATCATAGCTCATCATCAAGCTAAACTTCTCTCATAAATCTGTTTGCTCATTGAAGATCGCCTTGGGTTTGCTTAGTCCTTTGATTCCTATTCTTTGAGATGAGGAAAGTAAAGAAATCACCCTTCATTCTCTTTCACGCCTTGTGTAAAAGGCAACCCCAGATTGGAGTCTGTGTGTCAAGAGAAATACAGGAGGCCATTCAGGAAAAAACAGGTAAGGAAAACATAAGTAAACAGGCCTAGTCAAAACTGCATCCTCCCTGGTAAAGTATCTTTCAGATTATTTTGAGAGCCTATTTTCAGATCAGTCTGGGAATTTCAAATGTAACAGTCCTACACATAAGGTAGTAGTGAAATCCAGGTCAGTGCACCACCCAGTGTACAAAGTTTACATTTTCTTTTAAAGGGTTATCTGTCTCTAAGAAAGATCTAACACTTAACATGTAGTCCAAACAGTAATGGAGTCTGACAACACATTAAAAACCAAACCTTTATTGAGGTAGTAAGAAAGATGAGCAAAAAAGTGCCCTTACAGTGATCACTGACAGCAAACACAGGATCGTATGTGATGTCACGGCTCTGATGAACGGCCAGGCAGGTTTACTTTCCCGGGTCACCTGACAGCAACAGTAAGTCATGTAAAAACTTTCTGAATGTGAGTAGGAGTTGTGCCACCTCTTGGCTCTGCCACCAGCAGTGTGATTTGAGAGAAACATTCGTGTCTTACATGAACAATGTGGGCAGCCTCTTGCCTCTGCCCGCGGTGTCAGTCAGGGAACCAGGTGTCAGGATGAAAAGTGTTGGCAGTCTGTCTATGCTGCTGATACTGGTCAAGAGCAGAGTTAGACATTAATACAACATTTACATGTGCTCCATGACTTCACTTAAATGGCTTATATATTTCACTATTTGTCTTCATTGAAGCTGTATGCGAAAGTCTTGGACATGTGTGTGCAAATCTTGCTGCTGGATATCAGATTTGATCTTTCAAGACACGGAATTATAGCTATGTATTTTACTTCAATTATCGTCTCATTCAGTTATTGGTTAGTAAGGAAAATAATGTTCTTTACTGAGAGAAGGGACGCTTGCTACCTCATGCCTTGAGGTGCTCCTCCCTGCTGCAAAAAAAAGATAAACAAAATATTAAGCTTCTTTGCTCTGCAAAGAATATTCTCTATTCTAACAGACTTGCCTTCCACAAAACACATACACAGGGAGTGGCTGTCTTAAAGCATCTTCACTTAGGTTTCTGATTATAAGCTTGTTTACTCCAGTAGGATACAATCACAACTGTTGGACATATATCACTGCTGTTTCAAATGACTTGTTTTCACACAACCTATCCTTTCAATAATTGTAAATTATCATTAAATCTAACAGACGTTGAACTTCACTGTTTTACTCATTAATTTCTCAGAGAACAGTCTATTACATTTTTCATTAAGAAGAATAGTTTTAGAATGTGTCTTCTATGATTGTCCTATTATTTTTTCCTTCTTTTCAACATAACGGGTTTATTCTTTGTGCAATTGTGCATCTCTTTCTCACCACAGAATAGATGTTTTTCTTCTGTTTAACATTTGCTATACTACTTCTTACTACAGGATTGTTTTTCCATTCCTTCCTGCACCCTGTCTGTTACCACTATTGGTGTGTAAAATCAATCCCTTCTGTTGTTTTGAGTTCCTCATATCTGTCAGAAAAGCTCCCTTAGGAGTACTCGGTCCTTACAGCTCCTTTTCTCACTTCTGTTCCATGCTTAACAGATCAAAACCTGTGATTATCCACTAATAAATGACAAAGGTAGAACTACTTCTTTAATTTAGAGAAAGATGCAACAGCCCCCAGCTTCTCACTTGAGCTTCAGATTGATGACTGGGGAAGAGTGGTAGCTTTTGGTTTGATTTTTTTTCTTCTAAGAAAGGATTTCAACTCAATAGCCTAGGTGAATGAGGACTAGGAAGCACACATTTTTAGCCTATTATTTCAAAGATTGTGAAATCTCCATCCCAGCAGACGCAAATGCCTTTCAACTATGTTTTGAAATCTGATTGACTGGGTTCATAATTTTCAAATAAGAATGCAAATCACCTTATATCCTGTCCCGATCTGATATCGGGGAGGTTTCGATGAGATGCCAGGAGATGAGATTAAGACTCAAATGCAGTCATATGCCGTGCAACCTTGTAAACTTTATTTTGGTGAACCGGGAATCGGAGGTCGGGCGGGGATGGCAGCAGGGGGAGGAGAAGATGAGACAGGAAAAAAGAGGAGTAAAGTCGGAAAAACCCCAGCGGGTGAGGAAAAGAAGTGCGGGGGGATGGGATCAGTTACCACCACCACAGATTCGACGATGTCCAGCGATGTCCGGTCGGCTCAGTCTCTGTGCAGGTGTGGAGGCCTTGGCGAGGGCGGAGCCCAGGAGTGAGGCGTCGAGGAGGAGAGCAAGAGAGAGAGAGCTCCGAAGAGCATATGCTGCCCTTTTATAGGGGCATTTGCGCATGCGCAGAGCATGTCCACGTACGTGCAATTCGTGCCATGCATGCTGCCCGCTTAGACAAGTCTGCTCTTGCCCATCCACACATCACTCTGTGCACAAGCGCTTTCCTGCAGGTTGGTGTGGTGGTTTTTTCAGAGGCCAGGAAGAGATGACAATGGCAATGTCGAGACAAAACCAGTTTGTAGTGGTCTTCTACATAGCCAGAAATGGAATAGAGATGGCTAAATATTTTCCTTCAGTAATGAACTAAAAAAATCAAGAAACACTGAAACAGAAAAAGTTCTGTAAATGTTGTCTTGATTTTTATAATTATTCATTTCAGTCATACATGCATTCTAGTAGCACACTAAAATAAATATGAAAATTTGTTTTTATTGCCTAATATTATCACACAGACATACACATAGTACTTTTTCGTCTTTATTGTACTTAAAGGATTTGCCACCTTCTTTTTTGATTATTTGTAACCAAAATACATAGTTCTAAACTCAGAGCACATGTACTGAATAATCGCAATAAAAGATTTCTAGTAAAACCTTAGATATAGACTAAAGTTCTCCATAGTAATTAATTACAAGTTTCCGACAATAAAGAAATTATCCTGTAATATGCAAAAGGTTAGACTGACTGGATAGCAAATATATAATAGATAGTTAATTTCTACATGTTTGAGTAATTATAGCATTGATACATTTGTTCCAAATTGCAATGTTTAGGGTTTCTAAATCTGAAAATGTTTTTGGTATTACTGCTAAGGAATAGTTTTGAATGGGGAACTCATAAAGAAAGTAGTGTAGATAATAACTTTTGCAGGAAATTTTAGAAACAAAAGCAGCAGTTGTGGCTTCATCGACTTTAACATTCCAAGACTAGAACCAAAATACAGCTCTTACAGTTCATGAAAACCAGGCATGCAATGAAACAAGAGTATGACTGCAAACTTACTGAGATTAGCATCTTTACCTTTCAGTTTTATGTGTTGATACCTAAAAAAAATATGCAGATATGTATTTAAATGCTATCTAATTTACTTGACTTTTTCCTACACATGTTTTTTAGCTTTTTTTATTTCTTCCTGTTTGATTTTATTGTTGCAGCATGAGGTACCCTAGATAACCGTGGCTTTCTGTGACGTCATGCAGTTTCTAATGCCCTTAACTCTTGAAGATTAGACATAAAGTCCTGGACAGTTGAAGATATGGTTACCTTACATTGAGTAGATCTAAAATCAAGGTAAAAAATCATAAAGATCATTTTAAAAAAACGTATTTTCAATACACAAACCGTTGGGCTTCCTGACCAGTCAGAACAAACTAGAAGGTTTTACTAATGAAATATTGATTGTTGTCAGTTCTATTACAGCAGCATCACTTAAGACAGTGTAAATAAGCAGCAGCTCAAGGGTCAGACTCACCAATATCGAAACAGGGATGTCACAGCCATTGATCTGGAACTCTTTAAGGTGCAGACTGAACATCACTGTGCAGTCGTGCTAGTGAGAAGGATCACCATTTGCAGATGGAACATGCAGAGTGATTTTACTGTCTTTGTCTTAGAAACTTATGCAGTTTTCCAATGATAGGGAGATTTGTGGGGACACAAGTCAAGTCCATTATGGAAAGGATATCTGTCTTGGAGGTATGAGATGTTTTTATACAGTCTTTGATGACAAACCCTGAAGCAAGATTAAGGCAACATGGTTGCAGTTTCAATCTGCAAATCTAGAAATTGTAGCATAAATCCATTGCAGGATTTGAGAACACTTTACTCCTTTCTGTAACAACCACTAGGATAGTATTTCTGTGGCATGAGGACTTCCACAAATTTATACTATAAGCTAATTTCTGAATGCCCAAAAGTTACTGAGGAAATTTGGACTCATTAATTTATTGCTACTGATTAGACAGAAAGACAATAGTCCCAGACTACCCTGGAGGAATACAGGGATTCACTATTTAAAATATTACAGATTAGTTCTCTAAGAAGCCTGTTAGACTGTGGAAAGCTTGAAGAAGAGTAGCTGAAAGGCAGAGCCTGTAGGACAGTTTCAATGCAGACGAGAATTAGCTAGTAGGCTGGCTCCCCGTCTCTGAGAAGGGGCATAGCAGATTACCCTTTAACTTGTAATTTGGATGAACAGTATGAAGGAGGCAGCCTTTACATCATCAGTGATCTAAAGATTACCACCTTCAGAATACTCCTGAGTTTGTGGCACTTCCAGATTATTTTTTTTTCTTCCTGATAAAGCTTATATCTCTTCGTAAACATGCTTTAGATGGCCTCAGGAGTTTTTTTTATTAAATCTTTGACTACATAAATGATTCATTCCCAATGGAAAAAAGTAATCACCTGCCTGATGTTCAAGCTATGCACTTCTACAAGCAAGCTGAATCCTGATCGCCGTATTTCAGCCTAGAATTTCAGATCTATTGCACTGGAAATGGTACAAAATATTCAATAATTCATTTCTACACAGTCCTTATGGTTTTACAGTTTTTTAGTCTTTGACTTAAACTATGCTAACAAGTCTCATGATGACTAATTAGAACCAATTACTTCTTAGAACAAATTAAAGAAAGTGAGATGGGAGGAGGAAATAAAAAAAAATCCCTTCTGTAGAATATGTGAGTAGGTGTATTGTGCCTGAGCAGCTGTGTTGCTAAGTACTTTGAGTGCTCCCTGTGATCCTACAGTCCTAAAAATTCTGAACAAAATACCCATACGTGTAATTTGAAACTTACATTTCTGTATGAAGTTTAGGATTAATACATAACGACTTTAGTGTTCCATCATGAAGTCACTTAATTTAATCATTACTTTATATAACAGATTATTGGACTACAATGAAACTCTCCAAATCAAAAAAAAAGGGGAAAAAATAAAGGATGTGGGTGGATGATACCTGGAAAAGTGACTGTTCCAATTGGCTTTTTGGCAGAAAAGCTGATCACACATTTCAAAGACTTACTTTTACACTGTTTTCTCACAATCCATTTTAAAAGTGGCTGCTTATTTTAGTCCCACCACTCTCCATTTTAATATCTGCCTGCATGTCATGATTCATCAAAAGATTCTAAATCATGTACAATTACAATTTGTCAGGCGATCAAACTCAGAATTTATTTTTCTCTGTTCTTCAAATATTCTTAAAACAATCATGTGTTTCTTTGAAATATTAATGGCAATAATGAGATTGCAATGAAAGACCCTAAAGTAGTAGTAATTTAATAGGATGTTAAATTTTTTTTTATTTTAGATCAAATTCTAGATTTTTACACATGCATCACTAGAAAGTATCTCCTGCCTAACATTATCACAGAGCAAATTTTTAAAAACAACAATCCTGACCATTCAGAAAATGACATCTTGATTTTCAATTTCAACACTAGCTAATCAAGCAAACCAGAAAGCAAAATATAGGATTGTTGGAATGGGGGTGGACGGAGAGGAATGTTTTTTCTTATTGTATGACCCATTATCTTCTGGAACACTGACTTTTATTTCAGAAAATTTTTTGTTACATGGTCTTCATCCACCACAGTATAGACGACTGTGAACAGAAATCAAAAGAAGCTTGGCTTTTTGCCAAAATCATGATTTTTTTTCTATTTGCTAAATCCTGTTAAATTTTCATAGGAACCCTGTGTTCAACTTACACAAGGGCTTGTAAAGCCCAGGTTTTCTGTGGCCCTTTTGACAGACAAAAGCTGTTACAGCTCTGTGTTTTTTGAGGTAGGTTGTGTTTTTCCACTTCACTCGCTTTCTCAGCACAACTTGTGCTTGTACAGAATACTGCCGTCGGGACTGGAAAGAAATATTTGTTCCTAAACATCTTCAGTATTATTTTCTCTTCATATCTTCACAGTCTTCAGGATCTTAACTGTTGGATGCTTCATTGACTGCAGCATTGCCAACATATGAATCCTTCATCTCCAGCTTGTTCATGACAGTATTAAATTTAACAGGATGTTGTGTTCACAATCACTACATTTTACAAAGTTTCGGTTCAATATTAAAATACTAGATGTGAAATACTAGAGAAGGCATTTCTTAGATTTTCAAAACACATCTTTTCATTACTTTGTAACACCCATCTACAAGAACGGCCAGAAGGAGGATCCTGGGAACAACAGGCCTGTCAGTCTGACCTTGGTGCTAGGCAAGATTAGGAAGCGATTCATCCTGAGTGCGCTCACCGGACATGTGCTGGACATCCAGGGGATCAGGCCCAGCCAGTATGGCTTCATGAAAGGGAGGTCCTGCTTGACCAACCTGATCTCATTCTATGACCAGGTGACCATCTAGTGGGTTAAGGAAAGGCTGCGGATGTCATCTACCTGGACTATAAGTAAGGCCTTTGACACTGTTCCCCACAGCATTGTCATGGAGAAACTAGCTGCCCATGGTTTGGAGGGGTGTACTATTTGCTGGATAAAGAATTAGCTGAATGGCCAAGAGCAGAGAGTGGTGGTGAATGGAGTTAAATTCAGTTAGCAGCCAGTCACGAGTGATGTTCCCCAGAGCTCATTTTTGGGTCCAGTCTTGTTTAACATCTTTATCAACGATCTGGATGAGGGGACTGAGTGCTCTCTCAGTAAGTTTGCAGAAGACTCCACATTGGGTGGGAGTGTCGATCTGCTCCAGGGTAGGAAGGCTCTGCAGAGGAATCTGGACAGACTGGATTGATGGGCTGAGGCCAACTGTATGAGTTTCAGCTAGGCCAAGTGCTGAGTCCTGCACTTCTGTCACCACAACCCCCTGCAATGCTAAAGGCTTGAGAATGAGTGACTGGAAAGATGCTCGGCAGAAAAGGACCTTGGGATGTTGGTCGACAGCTGGCTGAAGATGAGCCAGCAGTGTGCCCAGATAGCCAAGAAGATCGACAGCATCCTGGCTTGTATCAGGAATGGTGTGGCCAGCAGGAGTAGTGACGTGATAGTGCCCCTGTACTTGCACTGATAGGGCCACACCTCGAGTACTGTGTTCAGTTTTGGGTCCCTCACTACAGGCAGAACACTGATGTGCTAGAGCGTGTCCAGAGAAGGGCAATAAGACTGGTGAGGGGTCTAGAGAACAAGTCTTATGAGGAGTGACTGAGAGAGCTGAGGTTGCTAGTCTGGAGAAGAGGAGGCTGAGGGGGGACTTTATTGTTCTCTACAACTACCTGAAAGGAGGTTGTAGTGAGGCAGATTGTAGTGGGGCAGTCTCTTCTCCCAGGCAATGAGAGATAGGATGAGAGGCAATGGCCTCAAGTTACATCAGGGGAGGTTTAGATTGGATATTAGGAGAAATTTCTTTACTAAAAGAGTGGTCAGACATTGGAACAGGCTGCCCAGGAAGGTGGTTGAGTCATCATCCCTGGAGGTGTTCAAAAAATGTGTAGATGTGGCACTTCAGGATATGGTTTAGTAGGCATAGTGGTATTGGGTGGATGGTTGGACTTGATGATCTTAGAGGTCTTTTCCAACCTATGATTCTGTTTTTATGGTTCTATGATTCTATGATTCTATGATTTAGTCATAACATTTAATCGAGTACTACTGTTACTACTGAGATTGACAGTACTCCATTTCGAAACATTAAGCTCAGAGTGGGGATCAAGAGGTACAAAAAGCCTTTAGAAATCCTGTCTTTTTGGGGTTCTAATTTACAAGAACAATTGTCGCTGTGTTTACTTAGGGCAATATATTTTCTTCAGTGCAACACAGGTTCAAAAACATGTGTGAAGTTCATCCTACATGATTGCAGGTTTGCGTCAAATTAACTGAGAATTAATTTATTGTTATAGTTACCTCTAAATATCACTCCAGTGAAGATCCTTTCTTCTTTACAGGTCATACTCATTTATACTTGGTGTTAATTAAAATCTCTAAGGAACACTATCATACTAAACAATTTCTTCTATTGTTGCATAACTCCTTCCATTTGAACATTCCTTTCTGAAGCAGTGTTTGACTTTATAATAACAGTATTTAGTTAATGTGTACATGAACATATATTACAGCTAAGCTTTAATCACTTTCAGGGCTAGATTTTTGTTTACTGGTCTTCAGAAATTAATCACTGCCAGTGCATTGTTAAGAGAAAAATAATGAGACATTGATGAAGTGGCTGCAATTTGTATACTGTGTATAAAAATCAGATTATGCAGAGCCATATCAAGAACTTAGAAGATAATATTAAGGCAAGCTTCTTTCCTACCTTGCACTGTAAATGGTGATGGTAAAAGTTGCAATAATTATCTCATGGTAATATCAAAAGAGGGGAATGTTTTAATAAATATTTGAAGAACTGTTATTCTATCTGCACAGATAGACCTAACACAATCTATGAGAAATACTGGCTTAACAATGCAGCTCAGATTTCTACAGTTTTCTTTACTGATTTTGTAGATAAGTGATATACTGTCTTCTGTGAGTGAAGTGACTTTGCAATTAAAATCTTGTATCCCATGTGGCTGGGGAGAAGAACAATGTTCATAAAAGAGGTTCAACTACCTATGCTTAAAAATGTTAGGAATAGTACATCAGGAGAAAAGATATTTATGTCAGAGAGAGAAAAGAGAGACACAGGTGCTGGTCTTTTCTACTTCAGGAGTTACATGTTTCCAACATGTTACAAGAAGAAAAGAAGAAGAAAAAAATTTGTGTATGTCTTGATCACAATATCTTTCTCAGAACAGTTACTTCAGAAAATTGACTTCTCCAAATTTTGTAATACTGCTGTTCCACCAGTCCAGCAGGGTCATACCAAAATATTTGGAAATCAATCTTTCTTTTTTTTTTTTTTTTTTTTTTTTTTAAATAAACAAAGCCTATCCTCAGAGTCACAGCAGTACCCATCCAGTTTGTCTTCTCATTGTTCTAAAGCATGTCCTTGAAGATTGCAATCAGCTCTCTTCCAGAGCTAGCACTTAAGGTAAGATAAAAGTTCTGGATCTAGCTTCAAGTTTTAACAGTAACAAGACAAAGGAAGACAGAAAATTGAGAGAAGGCAGGGAGGGTACTGAAATAAAAATTACTGGAATATTCTCAGCTAGTTCATTGGACTTTTTTCTTTTTTCTTCTTCTTCTTTTTTTTATTGGTTGTTTTTTTTTTTTTCTTAGTTTGCAAAGAAAAATCTTACTCTTTGCAAACTGCACACCTGAATAATTGTATTTGTGGTTTTGTTATTACTTTGCTTGCTCCCAGAAATAGTGCACTCGCAGTAGTCAAAGAATTTTCTCTTGTTCCCTACTGTGATTGTGAGCAGCTTTATCTGTCGTTAACTCATACCCTTCCCTGGATGTCTCACTAGGATCTGCACCAAGATGAACATAAGTTTGGTCTCTGCATTCTTTCCCTTAAATAAGCTATTTGTGACAGTCAGGCTTTCTAGCTTCCAGTGACAGAGGATGCTAGGTGAATTAGTCACTGCATCTTCCATCTGTGTATCCTGCATCACTGTTTCTGTGCCAGATATTTTCTTGATGGAGAGGGAATAACACTTCTGTGATTCTATCTTTTATTTTGCCCTGAGCAGGGAAGTAAACAGGCTCTTTTAATTGCATGAAAGAATACTGGAATACTCAACTGGATCAATTTCTTTCAGTTGTAAAGAACATTTGCATAAAAAAAAAAAATTGAAAAAAATCTAAGCAAACACCCAGACTTAAGAAAAGCTCCCCCCCCAAAAAATAAACCAAACCAGAAATAAAAAATGTGGCATTTTAGACTTGACACTAGTCTATTTTCAGCAATATTCCTTAGCCTCTTTTCCTAAAGGACTGATGACTCTGCCGGTATGGTAATAGACTACTTGCTTCTGCCTGAACCCACAAGCAGTAGCAGAATTCATTGTATCCACAGGTAATTTTCCTCTTCTACCTGCTCTTGCAAGAAGCAGTATTTCTCCACATTTGCGGCACATTCATGGTTTTTTGCAATATCACTTCAGGATTACATCGCCCCATGCAGGGAAATAAAAAAAAATCCTCTCTCAAGGCTTTTGGGTAGATAGATGAGAATCCTGACTAGAGAACTGCAAAGGGGAATACAAGGGGTCACTTAGGTAGAGAGTGTATGACTACTAATAGCATCATAGTATTTTCTAAGGGCTGTCAATGGGACCAATGCCCTGTTGGAGTGAGTGCTGTAGACACTTGCATAGCAAGACATTCTTCAGCTGAATTTACAACCTAAATGGACAAAGTAGAATGTGGACAGATAATGCCTTGGATTTGTTTCCTTCTCAAAACACCTTCCCATAGAAAATAGGAGGGATGAAGAATACCAAGAAAAGAGTTATTTAACCAAGACTACACTACGGATCAATGGAGAAGCTAAGAAAGATTCCAGTCCAAGTCAGTAAGCTATTGTATGTATTCAAATTAAAATCCAGAACTGAGCACATGCTCTAGATCTTGCCTAATACAGTATCTACAGTTTTGCTTGATCCTTGTGGGAGTACTGTGTAGGAAGAGAATGCCATTGTGGTCTTTTTCTCTTTTCCGGTAGCAGTGCCAGTCAGAGTCTGGCCCAGGGCCTGTTCTAAAGAAAGAACAATTTTGGGATCTGGCTTGTTAAAATCATTAGTCTTCTTGGTCAAACGTCTATAAATATCTGTAAAACAAAACCGAAAGTACTGTAGAACTTCTCCCTAGGACCACATGGGATTATTTTGGGGCATTTCAAATTTAAATAATGAAAAATGTTACAGAGGGAACAGATAAATTGTGAGCAAGAAAGCAATAGTGTTCTGTCAGTAGGAATCAAGGGACGAATTTGTTCTAGTTTTCCTTTTTTTACTGGGCAGCTAAAGCAATGAGACGCATATGATAGAACAGAGTTCTAAAACTGGACTCCTAATGCTGGATTACGGCTGCCTTCAACTTGCTTGGACTTCATATACTGTTGTAGTTCACAGTCTGCCTGGCATGGAGCAAAGTGAACCATATGGTTGCAATTAGTGGATATATGTGATTCAGTTACTAATAATAGCCCTAGGTGCTTGGAGGGTTTTTGTGGTTTTAGTTTACAACTAGATACACTTATCTCTGCTGAAAGGCCTTTGTTACTTATTCCTCTCTCCTGTTTTGGTGAGTCACACCATGAAATGGATGAACAAGTAGTAAATCATTCTTGTTGAACAAATCAATGCTTCAGAATCTACAGGAAAGTACATGTGTTTATATGTGAGCATATATATGAAATATGTAATTACATATTTATATTTATGAATAAAATATACAGTTATATATTTATATTTGTGTGCAAAAGAATGCAACAAGGAACTGAATATAGAAGAAAATTAAGGCTTTTCAGCATAGATGGGAGTGAGAGGGTCTGAGGAAAGGAAGATAGATGGTTTTAGAGTCAACATTTTGTAACAAAATAAAAATGTAGAAATGAGAGTTAGTTATACTGAGTAAAGTGCATATTCCAAAGCATTTAGCAAAATTAGTTTTACTTATGAAATAAACATGGCACGTGGGAAGGGCAGTCAAAAGCTGGCTCAATAAATATCAGCATGAGTATGATCTATGTGGAGCATTAACAGATAACGAGCTAATGTAGTGCAGTGCAGAAAATGAAAGTTGCTCGGACAAAAAAAAGAGATAGACCTTTTTAAATTTCCCATTCTCTTTAAAAGCAAAGAAAAAGTTTATCTAGATAATTAAAATTAAGACTCTGGTGTTACCTTCGTTGGTGTGGCGCCCTAGTTCAGGGACGGCACGGCGACCTACCCCCCGGCCGCTCGGGCCATCAGCTCGCAGGCACCAATGTGGTGGACAGCAAATGGCATTTATTGATAAGTAGCACAGCATTATATAGCTTAGGTTTACAGCGTCACTTCCGTCTGCTTACGTCATGGGCTAAACACTATTGGCTATGAGGAGAGGAGGGGGGGGGGCCCTACCTTTCCGTACAGCGCGACATCTTCCGACCTCCAAGCCCTAACTATCCACATTTTCCCCCTCCTTATGCTTAACTAAATAGGCTAATATAATATAAAAGTTTTAATACTTAACCTTAAGACTTAAACTTAGTATCTGGCCAGACTTAACCTTAATTAACCTTAACTACAATTTAAAAAATGTAAATATTAAAATCTTACGATAACAAACATAAGGTACCTTAAACAAATGCATTTGTAAATTAGCTAAAATGTAACAATCTTAAAAATTCTATCGCTGTTCTTATTCTTATTCTATATTTTACAACAGTCTTAAAAAGTATATGCTATAAACTTGAATAAAAACATAAGGCACGGTAAACGAGAAGAAGTTGAGGTAACTTTTAGGGACAATTGAGGATAACACTGGGTAGGTACATTTTTAAAGCAGTTGATGGTGTTCTACGAACATAATGTTAACTTTCTCTAGCTGACTCTTGACGAACGACACGATTTTGTTCAGTATACAGGGTCCAAAAATCAATGTCATTATGATCATCGTGATCGTCCCTATCAAGGTGGATATCAGGGTGGTTAACCATGGCGAATGGATAAACCACGATTCAAACCACCCTTGTTGAGCTTCTTTGTCTCTTTTTCTTTTTTCTAGACCTTCTCTAAGTTTGGCCATGGTATCTCTAACAACTCCGTTGTGATCAGCATAAAAACAGCAATCTTCCCTTAATGCAGCAGAGAGGCTTCCCTGCCGTAGGAAAAGAATATCCATTCCCCTCCTATTTTGTAACACAACTTCTGATAGTGAAGTTAGGGACTTTTCTAATGCCGTGATTGATTCTTCTATTCGTTCTAGGTCTTCGTCTACTGCGGCTCTTAAGGAGCTGAAACCTTGCTGTTGTTGTATAAGAGATGTTATTCCTGTTCTGGCCTCTACTACTCCAATACTTAATAAGGTGGCTATTGTGATAGAAGTGATGGGTTCCCTTTTTGTAATGTGGTGTTTTTCCGCATCCCAATAGTCATAGATTATTTTTTCTTCGTGGTATAGGATTCTTGGAATAATAATGACTTGAATGCGATACTCATTAGAAGCATTAAACACAGCCAGAGAGATGCATGGAGTAAGGCCCGTTTTGGAACAGATCCATTGAGCTCCTTCAGAGGGAATAACCCATTTTGCATTGGTTTTTCCCACTGTGGGCGAGACAGAACTACAATATTTCCGTTTTTGTCCCCACACTTTGCCTATACACACTCCAGATCCAGAAACATATTGCATGGTTACCCCTTTTTTCTTATCTTTCAAAGAACACTGAGGTGGTACGGTTCGGGTGTCTAAGCTGTATGTTGTATTTACCCCTATGGCCTCATAGAAAGGGGGTTTTTCATAGCACAGCCAACAGTGTGTAGTTAGGTTTGGGTTAGTTTGGTTCAAGGTGTGATAGGTAGCTTGCATTATTTTCCACAGGGGGGGTTCATTTACTTTGCACAGGGGGGTTTCTCCCATCTTATTTAGGGAGGGTGTTACAGTGTTTTTGGTGGTTTCTATGGGGCTAGTAGTTATCTCCGGTCCACTAATGATTAGATTGGGGCCAACTCCCTGAGGAGGATTTTTTATTTCTTCCTTTTTTATGAAAATTAATCCTCCTTTATCGGTCCCAGGCTCCAAGTACCTTATCCCCCACATTCTTCCGAATATCCAGCCTTGATCCTTGGGTTGGGTAACATTTAAAAAGAGGTATTTACAGTTTCCATGTTCTTCCCACCCTCGCGGTGGGATGCACCCGTATGGACCCAACTGGACCTTTAGGTATTTATCTGTGCCATTGCCCGGTATCCATCCAGGGGCTATGGTCTCACAACCCCAGTGACTGCAGTAATATTTATTAGGGTAGTTGCAGTACCCCTTTCCAGGATTTGAGCTAGGGCACATATAAAATCCCATATATTCCCAGCATCGGGGCCTCGGGACTAGCTGACATAGAGTGGAAGTAAAGCTTGGTTCGCCTGATGTTATTTGGGTTGCGATAATCTCTTGATTTTCGAATCAACTTAAAGTCCACTTGAAAGGTTGGTGGTGTTCATTTGTTGAGAATATTAAAGGGCAGAATATCCAAAGTATTAGTACCTCTTTTAGGAGAATTGGTGGGTCAATGGTAACCATTTCTGTTTGTCCTATAGTGGGAAGTTCCAAAATCAAGATCACACAAAGGCATCGCAGCCCCCTTTTACGGAGGCTATTCTGCCGTTGTTTGGGTTCTGCCAGTGCGGAACTCCCAGGGTCGGACAGGATGCTTGCTGACTTGTCATCTTTTCTTGTCACCGGGGTGTACGGGTTACAGGGGTGTTCGATGATCCGGTCCTGTGAACAAAAACTCACAGTTTTCATTAGTTTTATTCTGGCTAGTATGGTGCGAACAGCCACCTGGATCAGGGTTAGTTGCTTTTCCTTCGCAACATGCTTAATCATGTCCGCGATGTTTGAACCCGCTGGTAGCGATCGCAGGATTTCTTTGGTTGTTGAATTACACTGTTGACGTAAACATTCTGCTACGACTGGGCCTTTTGCCTCCGCAGGCAAGGCCGAAGAATCAACCGCCGCTTGGAGACGATCCACAAATTGCGTAAAGCTCTCACTTTCACTTCGCTTTATTGTGGACCATGGTGATGGTTTGGCAATGACTCTAGAGGCTATGAGAATAGCTTCTCTGGCCGCACGAGTAGTTGTAATAACTTCATGGGCCCGCAGGCCCTGGGCTTGTGCCTGGGGGGTAATCACTGTGGGATCTGTACCCATTAACTGCTGCAGGCTGGAGCCATGCAGTGGATGGTCTGCCCCAGTTACTTGGGCCAGTTGCTTCGCACAGTTGTCCTCCCATTCTTGTTTAAAAACGATCATCCCTGCCCCGTCAAAGATTAATCTACAAGTTTGTTTTATATCGAACGGGAGCATATCGTCTCCCCCGAATATGCCATCTATGAGGGTGGAGACCATGGCAGAATTAAGCCCTTTATCCGCAATTGCTTTAACAATCGCTTGTATGTCCTTAGGGTTTATCGGTGTGTGGACCCTCTGTCCCCCATCCGTCACCCGGACCGGGAACGCTTGTGCGGTGGCTGATGGGGCCCAGTCAATGCATGCAATCTTTATTCTCCTCCATTTCTTGAGAGGGATTTCTCCCCCTCACGGTTTCTCTTTAATTTGGATGGGGATATTGTGGCTCTTGACTTTGTCTATCTCTGTTTCCTCCTCTGCTAAGTTTAAATCAGTTGTGAGCCACTCGTCCCTGCTAGTGTTTGAATCGGAGTCGGAACTCGACTGACTGGTTACTTCCGGTTTCCAGTACTTTTTTGTCGAGCTCCGGCCCCCTCCCCTATGGGCGGGCCGCTCCTCCCCCCCCGGACCCACCCCGCCCTCCGCTTGGCGGGGTGCCCACCCCACAGGCGCATCTTTTGAAATGCATGCTCTGATTGGCTCTCTGCCCCCCGCTCACCCCCCTTTCCCCTTCTTGGTCGCTCCTACCGCCCCTCTCCCCCCTGTTCTCTTCCGCCTCCTGTTTGTGTGCGCTTGATAACTTTAGCGCTTCCTCCCTGTTCCCGCGAAAGGCATTTTCGCTCCGCCCTTCCCCTTTGTGCTCGGCGCCATCTTGGGGCACATAGGGCGGTGGTGTAGGCCAGACTTCCTCAGACTCTGTTTCTTTTGCAGCGCCCCTAGCTTCCTCGGCTAACCCGCCCCAGAAGGATTTAGCTTGTTTCTGTCCCTCTGTAAGCGGGTCGGGGTTCTGGAATTGAGGGGATGTGTCGCCCTCTCGCTGATCTTTAGGCTCAGCAGAACCGTTATCGTCTGGGGGGTGCAAAGTCTGTGTGGCTGCCCCAATTCCCAATTTTGGGGTGGCCAATAAACAGTTCTTTGCCACCTTCCAGGTCTCCTATTCTTGTATGGCCTTCTGCAGGGCCTGCACGACTTTGCCCCACGACTTAAGGTTTTTCCCACAACCCGAGGACATCGTCTCCTTGGTTAACGCTTTAGTACACTTATCCCATACTTCAGGGTGTAGAATATCCACCGGCTGGTCAATGACCCCAATTTGCAAAAGAATCGCAACTGCGAGCGTAAAATCTTTGGGCTTACAATCAATATCCCACTGCTTATGTAATTGCGATACGACCTTCACAAGGGCTTCCATCCTCCTTGTTGGTCCGGGAGCGTCCTCCCTGCCGGGCTGGTCCTGCCACTCCGGCCGCCGTTCACCCGACTCCAGGCGAGTGTCCCGGGATTCAGCACCACTTGTTGCCTTCAGAGGCGTGGCGACCTTGTTCAGGAACAGCACGGCGACCTACCCCCCAGGCCGCATGGGCCATCAGCTCGCAGGCACCAATGTGGTGGACAGCAAATGGCGTTTATTGATAAGTAGCACAGCATTATATAGCTTAGGTTTACAGCGTCACTTCCGTCTGCTTACTTCATGGGCTAAACGCTATTGGCTATCAGGAGAGGAGGGGGGGGCCTACCTTTCCGTACAGCGCGACATCTTCCAACCGCCGAGCCCTAACTATCCTCACTCTGGGAATCACAGTTATGGAGGAAGAAAGAAAGAATCCTTCTCTAAATTCAGGTACCAGGTGAATTCTTCCTGTGTGGCAGTAATAGGCCACACAGTTCTGTTTGTTCCTTTGCAAATGCTTATGCTCCTATGCTTCCATAAAGGGTCTGACCTCACTGATGCGTAAAGCTCCATCCGCCTTTGTCTCTTCTCCAATCCCTCTTGATAATGTGTGACTTTGACTCAAACCACGCTTCCTTCAAGGACTATAGCAATGAGATTCATTGGAAAAGGGAATGGGAAAAGCTTTGGGGAAAAAAAAAAAAACGAAAATCCAACAACTGGAACAGACCACTTCAGTGCACCCAAACTCGTTGTACTAAAGGCCTTATTGCCTTAATATATTTATTACTGTTTTCTTTCCATTTTTCTTCACTGTTCATCACTTTGTTGACCTTGTGTTTCGTGTACTGAGCAGTGTTGTCAACTACTGGTAGAATATAATTTCACATATATGTATGTGTTAATTATTGTGCAATTCATAATTTCCAATAGGTTCAGAGTACAGGCTGTCAAAGTAGACTTTGAATTGATAAAGATCAAAGCTGTGCAACAATTTCATCGTTTGTTTGTGTTGGACAAACTGAAGGATTTCTCCATTTGCTTGGATATTTAGTTTTCTTTGACAAAATGAGAAAAAAAACCATATTTTAAACATATTGGTTTTTATTCTTTCAGTTAGCAACAAATAAAACATTTAAAATGGAACATCGCCTGAAGGACAAACTGGAAATGGAACATTTAATAACAGAGTAACACTGAAATTTCTTTGATTTCTGTTTTTTTTCTGTTTTCTTATTCCAAGCTTCTGACCTTCAGAATACCCTTCTGTTATCTCAAAATAAATTTCTTTACAGAATATTTAGATTGAAATTTTGAGTTTTTAAACAAGGAAATCCAAACTGGTTGGAGTACAAGATCTGGTTGTCATGTGACCTCTGCATAGTGATAGCACAATCCTTATATACATATCAAATATAAAGATAAATCAGCAACTAAAATCGCATTCCTTCCTTGTCAGTTTCACCATGTCATGTTTTCTACTGAAATCTGTTACTTCATTCATCTTTACTGTATCACTGAACCTTTCTTTAAAAGACATGAAAGTTTCAGTTTCTTCTAGATATTTGTCTTGTCGACTCTTGCACCACACTGTTCTCAGTCCCATACAATCAGTCTTTATACTCCCTTGTCATTACCTACAAGTGAATACCAAGAGTGTTACTGTGTTAGGACCCCTGTGCACCTTGACATGGAGGCCTCGTTCAGTTCAGGATTCATTCTGTATTGCTGACAAGAAATTAAATATCTAAGTATACCTTCTGGTTTCATTGTATTAGCATAATTTCATGAGGATATAAGTAATTATGGATTCATTCATTGTGTTCTGTCTCACTGAATTTAGCGTAGTCAAATGAGACCTTAGTGCTTCGTCTTTCCACAGATATCTCAGACCAAAAACGTAGCAAATAATGAAAAATTAACTGTATCATCAAGATGGAAGCATGTCACTTTATGTAAAACCACCTTTCCCTTTCGCTTACCTGTTCAGATTTTGAAGTCCTTTATTTCTTAGTTGTATTTATAAGATTTTGAACAGCCAGTTACACTCGGAGACATTTGATGAGCCTTTCAGGTAACTCATTTTGGGTTTGTATTTATATGTTTCTCAGCCTTCCTTCCTGTGCAGTTTTAATTTTTACCTTGCTTGCATCACATCCAAGATCAGCAGCCCAAATGAACTATATGAAATCCAGTACCTCTGTTTCCTGGCACTCAAGGGAGTCGGTAGCCCTGAGCTCTGTTGTGTAAACAGTTGTAAAGACACTCTATTTAAATGCAAATATTTAACTGTTCACCGAGTGTGGGTAAAAAATACATTCCATTTCCTTTCAACAGCACAGGAAACCAGAGGGTTAACCATGGACTTTTCTTGAGAGTAGGCTTCAACACTTAGTTCTGAAAAGTATTTATAATTAAAAAAAGTATACCCATACAATTAAGAGAAGAAAGTCCAGTACGTGCTCCAAGTAAATAAATTTTTTTTTATTACAGTAAGAAAAGTTCCCTTGCATTCACATAAAGTGAAGGGGAAGGGAGTATCTGTGACTACAGGATCTTCTATTAGGGGGAAAAAAGAGTGTTTGTACTTACTGTAAAGTGATATAGTGGCACACATTGTAAGAAAAACATGAATGACTTTAAAGATTTCTTTTTTTGTCACAGATACTCAGCCTGTTTCTCTGTTATTGCAGCCGGATGAGCAGAAATAACTCAGCTAAATCCAGTGATGTAGCAACGGTTTTGTTAAAGGGACATTACAGCGAGTTTTGCTGTAAACCTGTAAACCACCTTTTTTCTAAGCACACAATTCTTGTTTTCAGAACATCTTTGTTCAACATTCTTTTCTGGAGACACTGACCAGAAAGAAAACAGGAGAGTGTTTTAGGTATGACTTCAATACCTAAAAAAGACAATTCCGCATGACCTTTTGCACCTGGCATCTTTTTTATAGGCAAAGAGAAATAACATCTTATAGACCCCTTGAAAACATTAAAATCCTGGTAAGGATGATGGAACTACATCGTATTAATGATCTTTCCACATACATCAATAAGTGCCGGCTGTTTACTCTAATATGCCTGGATCCAGGTGCAAGCATTGTCAGCTTCTCAAATGGCTATATTGATTTTGTTTTCCTTCCTTGGATTTGAGACTAATAGTTTTAATTAGATGAATGGACTTAAATGAATTTCCCTAAGCTATGGTGGATCTGGAAAATGTTCTTAATGTATTGGCCTGTTTTGCTCTATACGCCTGGAGATGCTGGAATCAGTTGGAATCTTTAGACTACATCCAGCAGAGAGTTCATTTTACAGTAATACAATTTTTAATTCCATGGCACAGTTTCATATTTTTATTGTAGAGCACCAGGAAGGAAGAAAATCTCGTGCCCAGAGTATGAGCTACAGAACGAGATCTGCATGTATCTGCTGACAAAGTGTCTTGGTGGGTGCCAGGAGTTAGTGGTACACATTTCCTTCCCACCATGTAGGAGGAGGCCAACAGAAGTCAGTGGGCCACAGCCCACTAGCAGTGCTGCACACAAGACTCCCCACATCACTGAAGTCTGCTGAGCGAATAAGCCTTTCACAAGTGTGTGCCAATCTTCTACATATCAATCACTCCTTGCTGTGTATGGCACCATGTTGACTTCTGAAAAATTTATTGCAAGGACAAAAGAATTCACAGCTGTATGAAGTAAGAACTTAGGGTAACAACAGTGTCAACTCTGACTGAAACAATAGAGGATTCTGGATAGGTTGTGTACAATCAATTGCAACCTGCTAGAAAAATTCCATCTGGGATAGCATCCATATTTGACACAAAAGCGTCCTGGACCTCCTGGCAGACAAATTCCAACTACTAAGTATTCCAATGTAAACAGCCTGTCTCAGCACAGGCTGATACTATTAGTTCATTACTATCACAGAGGGAAGTAACCAAGCACTAAACCACTATTGCCACTTCCTCTGTCATCCTAGCGGAGATTTGCAAGCCAAATAACTGATCCACTGCAGCTTTATTTAGCTTGTTAGTTCTGCTGGGACAATACTGAAAATATCCTATCACCAGGCATTTTGGTACATTGAACTTTTACAGCGGTAGTTTTCACATTTTCACTTGTCACTTTATTTTTTGAAGACATATGGGAAAAATTAATGAACAACACTACTAGAGAGATGTTTTCCTATTGTCTTTCCTGTTACATAATGAGCATTCTTTAATGGTGATAAAAATAGATGCTTCAGGGAACAAAGAAAATTCAGTGATCATTTAAGCTTGGCCATAGTATCTCCCATATTTTATGCTGTGTTCTTCTGTTTGTGCAGTTTTTGTAAACAATCCTATATAATCAGATTTTGGAGAATTAGAAAGAAGAGAAATATATCTGCTGTATCTACATTTTTTCACTGTTGTTTTGTGGTTTTCTCTTCCTTGTTTTTAATGTATATACGTTACTTCTCTGTGCGAAAAAGATCATCCAGCGCTGGACCCATTTCTTCTGTGTTTCTTTCCTGCTAAGAGCAGATTGCATTCTACAGTAAAATCAAAGGGGTTATTACTAAAAAAGGACAAGATAAGCAATTCTGATAACAAGCAGATGTGTAAATGTTTAATACTCTGCATTGTTACGTGCTACTGCAGAAACTAAGTCTGTCTAGTCTTGTGGCAGTGCCCCAGATTCCTTTGCCTTTGTTCTAGCCATGCATCATTTAGAACTCTCTTGGGTAATGCTGTAATACTGAGGAAATGGGAGAGTGAAAAGGGTGGGGGGAAAAAAGGAATGAATTCCCATAAAAAAGGAGAATAATAACTGGTGTCATGTGGTATATATCACCTGTACATGTCACATACAGAAGCACAGAGCTTACAAAAAACAGCATACAACATTTTGACAACCTAACAAAGTCTTCTCAAGCAAAAGTGAACCACATGTTTTTTTAAGAGAACTCAAAGTTCACAGTTGATGGAAAAGGAACATGCATAGATATTTTTAGAATGTTGCCATTTTAAGATATTTTCAGCACTGCCTTTTCTAACCTTTTCTTCTCCACATAAAGCACGGGGACTTTTTTCTCCACTGAAAACAGGTTCTTGTCTCAAATAATTTATCTATCCCATTGCTCTATATCTTCAGTAATTACATTGCCCAGCTCTTACAGATGGGATGTCTGAGACCAGGAATCCAAATCCTCAGAATATTGTCTGTGATATGGGCCAATGGGGTAGGTATTTCTCTGAAGCATATTGAACAACATAGCTTTCTGGATTTAATGGCAATATTATAATTACTAAGTGATAATTAGTGTAGTAACACTTCTGAACATTATTGCAGTTTTCAGCTGAAGTGATCCTTTAACTGTGTTAATAAAGCACTGGTAGTTTTTAATTTGACATTATCAATGAAATTTCTTATTTAGTCCATATAGTTTTTCTCAGTTGCTGAAATGGATACAATTAGGCTATGATAGTACACATATTAGAAGTTAACCAACAGACTCATAGAAAAAACAGCTTAAATATCTCATGCATTTATATGAAAAAATGTGAAATAAATCCCAGTTTATGGAAAGAACTCATAAATGATTATTTATTTGGTAAAGAGTATACCCAGAAGAACAGAAACTTCAGCCAAAGCTGTCCTGACTCTGAAGAAACAAAACCACTGTATCTCAGGAGATAATTAATTGTATATAGCAACATTAAAAGGCAGAGGGCACTACAGCAGCATAAAGTCAAACAGAAAGTGGCTATTGCAATGCACAGAATTACACAGCCATCTCCTTTTCCCATGCTTCCAATTTTGACAAAATGCTAACTTGTTTTTTCTTCATTTTTGTATCAAACTTTTTTTTATGAGGTCACCTTTTCTCTTCACTGTTCTTGAAATGTTAAGAAGAAAAATCAATTCACACTGTGTCAAACTTTTCGGATTATTATGCTCAGTTATTTTCACACAACTGATATGCCAAAGCCATCTAACAATTGCCCCAGCAAAAATGAATGTTGCTTATTAGAGTGAGGGGTAGAGGGCTGCAGTTACAGATGCCTTCAAAAACATGGAAGTTATTAATTAAGTGATCCATTATGTAATGTTTTATTTTATTAGCAGCACATATTAGAATTAATATTTTATGTTAATGGATGAATAGTAAAACAGGAGGCAAATTTTGTGTATAATAAACAAGGCAGCTTCATCTTCCCACCTTCGCCCTAAACTAGACAGGTGACTTTGGACAGTTAAAATCACTTCCAAGTGCCAGAATGTTCTGACTTCAAAATAGTTGAAGACATCTACTGATGCAATAAACAAGACACATAAAGAACTAACAGCCTGTGTTCCTTCAGGACTGCTGGTGGATTATTCTTCCACATCAGGAGTTTGAAATATAGAATTGAGTGGGAAAGGAAGCGTTGGTTCAGTTTGCATTGTATGAGAAAGAAGGAAATCTATTTTAAAATATGAATCATGTAGGCATCTACAAAGAGTGTTTCTGGCAAGATTATCAGTACAAAAAAAACCACAAAAATGAATTTATAAAAGCATTAACGGAAAACAATAGCTTTCAGATCTTTGATCTACCGTTCAGGTACATTGTTACATGCTTGAGAAACAACAGAAATGAGTTCCAGAGCAAGAGTCTACACTAGGAACCCACTTAAAATAAATTAGAGTCCCATGGTGACCGTGTATATATACACACACATATATAAATATACTTACGAGGAGGGGGAAATTAACTAGGACTCTAGAAATTAGGAACTTTTTCTCATATTGTTCCTCTCATGGAACAGGAAAAAATTTGCAGCAGATTAAGATTTATACCTAGCTTATAGCTATCTGAGTATTTTCACAGTTAGTCATCTGCATGTGCTTTTACATGACTGAATAAATACACAGCCGGAAGCTGTTGGCACAATTATGGGACGTCTTCAGAATATAACATTGGAAATCTAGTATTTTTGAAAAAGCTTGTATAGACTGACAAGAGTTATGAAACATTTTGTGAGACTAGGTCACATATCTAAAAATAAAATAACATGCTGTTGTATAGCTGTGTTACAAAGCCTATCTATCTACCATACATATCGCAGGTCTATCAAACTTACACATTGCAATTTATGTGACCCAGATATTTGACTTTGCGTACCAGGTTGATTTAATCAGAGAAACCAAGGAAACCTACAAACTGTCGAACTGACCTAAATGACAGTTACTGCAGGATGGAGCTCATTCTCTGCTACAGTGTTCTCTAACTAATACCCCTTAGGAAGGGTTGGTGGAGAAAGAAGAATGTTTCTGTCATTTTGAATATATATATATATATACATACATGAAAGTTTTCTTTTGCAACTGATATTTTAAACACAACTTGGTATGCATGCTGTGCTCTGTAGTGGTAATGGAAGATAAAAGACTTGTTAAACTAGCAAAATGTGATGAATGTTATGAAGGCAGAAAGGAGTTCCCTCCAATGGTCAAGGACCAGATCCAAACAGGACATAAGTGTTTAACAGTCACCAAAGTTCGAAGAGGCATCTTCTATGCCTCTGTTCAGCTTTGCTTCATGCTGGACATGTTAGTGTGCATAGCTGATGTAATTGTTTAGCCCTAGCTGGCAACAAAGAACCATGCAGTCGCTCATTCATTCCTTCCTCATGGTGGGATGCGGAGGAGAATCAGAAGAAAAAGGCAAAACTTGTGGGTTGAGATAAAAGCAGTTTAACAGAACAACAAAGGAAGAGGAAAATAACAACAGTAATACTCACAAAACAATATACAAAATGAAAGACACACAGTGCAATTTTCTCACCACCTGATGCCCAGACCAGTCCTGAGCAGCTCCCTGACTTAAACTCTGAGTATGACACCACATGGTATTGAATTTCCCATTTGTTTGGCTAGTTTGGCTCAGCTGTCCTGGCTGCATCCCCTCCCAGCTTCCTGTGAAAATTAACCCTATCCCAGCCAAACACAGGACTCCTGAAAATTTGCAGTTTCTGCCTGTGTGTGCCCAGAAGTTGCCTACTGTTGTTGAGAGTTAAGTGTACTCAGTTTGCATATGGCATAGATACAGAGGAGTGCAGGAGAGAGAAAGCATGTTGGTGACAATGCTGTGTTACTCAGAAACACAGAAACTATTTTGCACAGTGTTAACGGTATGTTCTTCCCCCTGCTCTTGGTAAGTATTCCTGACCGAGCTGGCAGAATGCAAGACTTTATGTACTCTTCTCTTCTTTGTTACTGGCTGTTTCTCTTTTACTTTGCAAAAGCTTGACCTTCCCACTTGTTTTCACCGTATTTATTAGTGTGCAGGACATACAGAACTACATTGATAAAAACACATACTTAACTGGAGCTTTCTCTTGAATCTCAGCATACTTGATTCTAGAAACATCTAACATGTTATCACAGAAAGCATGATTAAGGGCAATACTAAATTTATTTGTGACAGTACATGTATAAGACTGGCAGAATTATAACAGTATTAATAAGAAAAGACTAAATGTACGCATCTTAATAAAGAATTTCTCATATAGATATTTCTCTACAAAATAGTCAAATATTTAAATAAATTTGGTTTTAGATCTGACCGTAACCATACACTATTGCAGAAAAATTCTATTTAAATATATATGTATAGGATAGGATTTTTTTTTCTATATATGGCCTCAGAGACCTGGTGGAATAAGGGGACTAAAGGAAGAAAATTAAACTGTTACACCCAGAGGTGTAAGTTTGTGCTTTAGAGGTAGTTAGAGGGATCAGAGTAGGCATGAGGCACCAGGAACCACCCATAAAATTAAATGAAGGGAGCCTCAAGATTCTGTAGAACTTGGCAAATAACATCACTGCTCTGAATTAACTGGAGCAATTTCTCATTGTGCTGAAACTCTTGCCAGGCAAGAGGCAATTAATTAACCTAATCAATTAACCTAACTGCCTCTTAACTGGACTTGGATAAGTCTAAAAGAGACACTTGTGGTCTCTTACTACTGAATGCCCATCAGCTAGGGTTGTTAGGTTCCAGTGCTTTTGTGGTCTGGCTGTGAACCATAACAGTCTCATTTTAAATTTCCTCAGTCTTCATGCAAAAAGTTGATCTGCTCCAGAGCCTCCATCCAGAGTCCTCTTCATACTTTATCATGCTTTTTTCTTTTTTTTTAGTGTTCAAAAGACCTCCTGCAAGAAAGCTGTTGGCCTGGGAGTCTTTGCTAGTATGAAGCTTATCAGATCTATTCCTTCCTATCTGTGCCATCTGCACTGAGAGAACTTTCTTCCGTATAATTTTGCCCCCACGTGTCATTCACCTCCTTGTGAATTTGTTTATTTCCTCTATGTTTTCCATTTTTCTCTGAAGGCATATCATATTTGTTTTCTTGTACTGACTGTTGTCATGGCTGGGCTCACTTATGTCTTCCAGTAATTAGGAAATGCCCTTGAATCATACAGCCTGAGTTCTGTTGTCTTGGCTTACTTTTACTATTTTACCAGGTCAAAATTAGAGCTTTAATTTTGCAAGCCCAACAGAGAAAGGTGCAACAAAAGATTTCCAGTCAGTCCTCAAAAATTATTTAAAATGAAAGCAATGAGATGTTTTAGAGTTTATACCAGTGTACGTTTGGTCAATTGCCTCAGGCTCATTATGTTTGCAAGAAAATTTCCCACACAACACACTGTGAGAATATTGCTAAAGCACTTGAAATACCATATAGGAATATTTCTGTGAGCTTCTGAAGATTAAGAAATTGCTATCCAAATTTCCTTACTTTAAAAAAAGCTGTGTGCAACTGACTATGGGAGAAAGAGTGCTGAAAATCAAGTAGTTCTTCAAGAGTGAAATTCATATTTCTGTTAATACTAGAAATATATTCATACCAAACTTCTGATCTTAATTTCTACAAACCTGAATCTTTTTTTATTCAGACTGAATATTAGTAGCTATGTTCTTTGTATGCGAGAAATAGTGTGTAGAAAACCATCGACATAAACTATCAAATGCAAGAACAGTGAAGGCTGTGCAGTGCTGCCTGTAAGATTTTGTTCCATCTACTTTTATTAAGTGCTGTTGTGAAGAATAAGCATTTTTGTGCAGTTGATATTTTTGTAAGACCAGTGGAAAATCTAGTTTAAAACTTTTCCAATTGGTGATGCAGCCTTAGTCACCATCAGCAAATTGAGCAATGTGGGCAAGAGTTTTAGGTTCTTCTTGTAGTAGTACTTTGTGGCAGTTGAAAGATTAGGGACATACAGCTATTTTCTAAAATCAATCAGTTCTGAAATACTGGAAGGAACTATTAGCTGGCCCTTTTTTACTTCTGGGGAAGGTCTCCAACAGATTACTTCTGCAGCGAGACGAATAAAGATTCAAAGTCTCATAGACCATATTTTATTGCAACTTTTATGATCACTTGGAGAACTGACCATTTACAGAACTCTTTGTTGCCAAATAACCTGAAATATTTTGACCTGCATCACTTGTCTCTAGGTAACAGAGAAATCCAAACAAAACTGAACTGCAAACAAAACATCCACCAAATTCATCTGTAACTCGGTCTAGTTTTCTTTAACTGTAGAACCCAAATTTCTCTGTAGAAAAATAGAAAGAAACTGCTACCACCCACCAAAACAAACCAAAGATTTTACAGTAGGACTTATAAAAACACTGTTCCTAGCTACTGAATCACGTTGTCTAGTGCTGACACTGTTTAGAAGCATGGAACATAAAAGCTATACACAAAAGAAAAGAAACTCTTTTTTAGGGAATTATTGTGGATTTGAATTAGTGCAACTAATACAAAGCTGCTGAGATTTGGTATAACGCTGGGGAAATTCACATCTAGTAGATCACAGACAGCAAACTACTAGGGGATTTTATAAGCGTCGAAGTTGACAGGATCTGGGGTGAAATCCAGGAAATAAACAGAAAGGGGTTTTCATATCTAAAACACAAATTATTCTACAGCCATGAAGAGCTAAGAAATGCCACCGTCTTTCTATAACATCTCGAATCATTAATGTGAAAGGCTCCCAGAGAAGGGCCATTACAAAGACACCTGTTTCAGAGGCACTTAAATGACACTTCTGTCACTTGTTACATTGCTTTACAGAGCCAGAAGATCTATTGGTGTGATATTCATTAGGTGCATGCATGATTTCTTACCAAGACGGACACCCAATAAAGAAGCTCACAAAACAAATTTGGGTCCCCATGTAACCAACTCCTAAAAGCACACTTCTTAAAAACATTGAAAAGCCACTAGAAAAAAACCAAAACCAAACCCAAAGACTGCAGCACCCCAAAAAGCCCCAAACAAAAAGCCAAGCAACTGACCAACAATAACAAAAAAGCTCCACAGCCATTTCAGAACAGAATTATGGGATTTCCGGCTAGGTAAAAATGAACATACAGTATCAAGTACTTCTGCTGCCAGAGCTATCTGCATTTTGGATGCTACTGAACACCTGACTGGATATAAAATGAAATCATTCCATGCTGTCTGGAAGCATGAAAAGTTGTCTCAATATTTTCTTTTCCATGCCTACTAATCCTTGACCACAGGTATCTAAGTGATAGACACTAGTAGGTAAGCTGCAAAGGACACAGCTTCCAAGGAATAATGTCCTCTAGGCTGCACCTGTTTCTTTACTTAGAAACTGAATGAAGAGCCTGCATTCTCTGTTAGATCTCTGCCAAAGGTTCCATTTTCCATGTCATTAGACAGATACATAATGGCTGTTTAATGCTCTCACTGTAATGTGATCTAAAACTACCTCCATGGTATAGCATAGACATTGAAAGAATCATAGAATCATAGAACACTCTGGGTTGGAAGCGACCTTTAGAAGTTTTCTAGTCCAAACCCCCTGCAGGGAACATGGACATCTTCAACTAGACTAGGCTGCTCAGAGCCCTGTCTATCCTGGCTTTGAATGTTTCTAGGATGGGGCATCTACCATCTTGCTAGACAACCTGTTCCAGTGTTTCACAACCCTCAATGTAAAAAAAATTTCTTCCCTATATCTACTCTAAACCTACCCTCTCTTAGTTTAAAAGCCTAAGACTCCTTGTCCTGTCACAACAGGCCTTGCTAAAAAGATTTTCCCCATCTTTTCTATAGGCTCTCTTCAGGCACTGGAAGGCTGCTGTAAGGTCTCCCCACAGCTTTCTCTTCTCCAGGCTGAACAGCCCCAGCTCTCTCAGCCTTCCCTTGTAGGAGAGATGCTCCAGCCTTGGGTCATTTTCATGGCCCTCTTCTGGACTCACTCCAATAGCTTCATGTCTTTCTTGTGCTGAGGGCTCCAAAGCTGCATGCAGTACTCCAAATGAGGTCTCACCAGAGTGGAATAGAGTGGCAGAATTACCTCCCTCGAACTGCTGGCCGTACTGCTTTTGATGTAGCCCTGGATACGGCTGTCTGCCGGCACACATTGTTGCCTCTTGTCCAGTTTTCGTCCTACAGTACCCCAAAGTCCTCCTCCACAGGGATGCTCTCAATACCTTCATTCCCCCAGCCTGTATTGATACTGAGGATTGCCCCAACCAAGATGCAGGACCTTGCAGGACCTTGCACTTGTCCTTGATGAACGTTATGAGGTTCACACAGCCTCACTTCTCCAGATTGTCCAGGTCTCTTTGAATGTCATCCCATACTTTCAGCATGTCAGCTGCAGCTCTCAGCTTGGTGTCATTTGAAAAATTGGTGAGGGTGCACTTGATTTTGCTGTCTGTGTCATTGATGAAAATATTGAACAACACCGTTCCCAGTATGGACCCCTGAGGGACACCACTTGTCACCAGTGCCCATTTGGACATCGAGCCATTGACCACTACCCTCTGGGTGAGAACATCCAACCAATTCCTTAGCCACTGCACAGTCCACCCATCAAATCCATATCTTTCAAATTTAGAGAGAAGGCTGTGGTGGGGGACTGTGCCAACGGCTTTACAGAAGTCCAGATAGGAGACATCTGTTGCTTTTCTCTTGCCTGTTGATGTAGTCACGCTGTCATAGAAAGCCAGTAGATTGGTCAGGCAGGACTTTCCCTTGGTGAAGCCATGCTGGCTGTCTCAAATCACCTATCTGTCCTCCATGTGCCTTAGCATAACTTCTTGGAGGATCTGTTCCATGATCTTCCCAGGCACAGAGGTGAGGCTCACAGGTCGGTAGTTCCCAGGGTCCTCCTTTCTACCCTTTATAAAAATGGGCACAATATTTCACTTCATCCACTCACCAGTGACTTTATCTGACTGCCATGACTTTTCAAATATTACAGAGTGGCTTTGCAACTACATCAGCCAATTCCCTCAGGAGTCTTGGATGCATCTCATCAGGTCCCATTGAATTATGTATGTTCAGGTTCCTGAGGTGGTCACAAAACTGACCTTCCCTTATAGCGGGAGGGGCTTTACCCCCCTGGTCCCAATCTAGTGGTCCAGAAAGAAATCCTGAACGAATTCAAGTGTTATGTTATAGTTTGGCTGCGGCCGGCAACAAAAGCACCACGTGGCCTCCCCTCCCCCCGCTGGGGTGCGGAGGAGAATGGAAAGAAACAGAAACTAGTGGGTCGGGATAAGGGCAGTTTAACAGAACAGCAAACAAAGGGAACAGTAACAACAACGATACCGATAAGGAGAATACACAACACAAACCAGCAGAATGCAGAGAGCTGCTCTCACCACCTGCCGCCGCCGCGCACTTCCGAGCCGCGACTGAGTTCCCTCCGCCCAGCTCCCCCCAACCAGAACCCAGCATGATGGCACATGGTATGGAATACCCTGCTGTGTTTGGCCAGGTTGGGTCAGCCTGCCCGGCTGTGTTCCTTCCTGGATTCTGGTGAAAATTAACCCTGTCCTGGCCAAACCTAGGACAGCTGTAATTTAAATGCCTAGTTTAGTCGCTTCTTTACCACTGATATCCTAGTAACTGAAATGTTACTAGCCTCCTGCAGAGACAGCTCAAGGGCACACATTCCTCATTTATCAAGAAGAGCGGATAATTGAAGCAACCCACGTGCTTCACCTCACCATTCCCTGTGTTTCTGACTAGTGTGTATTTGCCTTTTCCTGTGAACTCTGTGTTCTTTATATACTTGTATCTAGACTAAAATGGAGGCTACCTGCAGTATGTTTTTCTTGAAGGAGTTGGAGATATTCTTTTATGAAGTGGTTGAGTTCTACATTGACTATCTCCAGACTGCATTTTTTTCCTTGTTTTATTATGCATATAGCTCTTTGATTTCAAGACAAGAAGTGGATCATAGCCTTGATGGAAATTCCTTGTCCTAAATTACTCTTATAGATCCTTGGCAGTTCTGAACTACAGTCTGGCATGTGTCCTCATTCTTTTAATAGAACTAAGAAGGTGTATGTGGCACCAATAAGGTGAAATTTGCACTTTCAAAGAACATAAGCATCAGAATTTGTTTGATAGGTGTTGCAACACACAATTCCTCTGCTTTGACTGTGGTAGATGACAAGACTGGAAGCAGCACAGGATGCTTGCCATCCTGAATTTGGAGGATTATAAGCTGTAAATCCGTGTCTGTCATCCTATCAAAAACAGTTGCACGGGTAGTCTGCTTTTGAAAAGCTAACGTATTTTTTTATCATCAGTGGTCATTACAGTTGACTATGGTGACTGGAGGAATGCCGCTTTCACTCTCTGTGAACAAAGCTGAGGAGTGATAACTTTTATGTGAAAGAAACAAATGTTGGATATTCAAATGTTTATGCTAAAGTAGCTGTAGAACAGAGGTAGGGTTTACACAGATAACATTGTCTGAGTGTTTACTGTGGGACAGTCTTGCCCCGTGTTGAACCTTTCTGCCTAGCTGGAACTCAGCTAGATGTTGTCCTTAATGCTGAAACAAGACCTTTAGCTTTTCTTCATTTTGCTGGGATGTAATCCATGAGAAAGGAAAAGATTTTTTTGTCTAAGTACCACAGCTGAAGGTCTGAACCCTCTAGCCCTCCATTACAGGACACTGTAAAAACACACAGTTCCTACTGTTTCTGGTCTCTGCTATGGTATTTTTGAGTTTTATTTAGCATGTTTTATGAGGCTCCTGTGCCTGTTCCCAGATGTGTGCTTAGTGGCTGGGTGTGGTTAGTAGGTAGGCTATTTGTTTTCCAAAACCCAGAACTGTGGATGTGTCTTCCGACAATTGTTCTCTAGTTCTCCTTTTCTTAAAACAAAACCCTGTTTCAATTTTGTAAATAGTATTAAAGTATAAGCTATTGAGTGACTATTAATCACCTAAAGATATAAAAACATTTTGTAATAATTCAACATTTCTTTACTTTGTCTAGATGAAGGAAGCATCTGCAGGAAACAAGCACTTTTTTCATTTCAAGTGTATTTTAATTTTCTTTTTAAAGTCCTCAGCAAAATATATGTGCATAAAATTTCCTTTCTCCTTAAAATCTCAGGGAAAAAAATGGAACGAGCAAAGCAGCACCAATTAAATGTAAAATCTTTACCATGTATTTCCTGCTTCAATAAACTGTGAAAAGAACCTAGCCCTAAGACACCTGGTTCAGGCTTGCTATCAGTAGATAACACTGTTTCTATTAGCGCCTTCTTATTTTAATTTTTTTTTCTCTGTTCTAAATAAAGAATAAAATCAAGACACTTTTAGCTTTTGTACTTTTCATCCAGATGGCCTATTTAAACCTTGGAAACCAGCCAGAAACATAAAACAGAATGGAAGAACTTGAAAAAATCTCTCTGTTGCCCTTTGTGTCTTGTCTTATGTACACTGCTTTAGCTTTTTGTTCCAATTTTCTGTTTAAACGTTAACAGCTGAAAGCCAAAAAATGCGCGCCCCACCCCTGACGTGCCAGAAGGATGGGATGTTATTCAAAGATACCTGGATAAACTGGAGAAGTGGGGCTGTGTGAACCTCAGGAGGTTCATCAAGGACAAGTGCAAGGTCGGGGCAATCCTCAGTATCGATACAGGCTGTGGGATAATGGGATTGAGAGCAGTCTTGCAGAGAAGGATTTAGGGGTACAGATGGATGAAAAGCTGGACATGAGGAAACAACATGTGCTGGCAGCCCAGGTGGCCAGCCGTATCCACGGCTACATCAAAAGCAGTACGGCCAGCAGTGATTCTGCCACACTACTCTGCCCTGGTGAGACCTCACCTGGAGTACTGCATGCAGCTTTGGAGCCCTCAGCACAAGAAAGACATGAAGCTATTGGAGTGAGTCCAGAAGAGGGCCATGAAAATGACCCAAGGCTGGAGCATCTCTCCTACAAGGGAAGGCTGAGAGAGCTGGGGCTGTTCAGCCTGGAGAAGAGAAAGCTGTGGGGAGACCTTACAGCAGCCTTCCAGTGCCTGAAGAGAGCCTATAGAAAAGATGGGGAAAATCTTTTTAGCAAGGCCTGTTGTGACAGGACAAGGAGTCTTAGGCTTTTAAACTAAGAGAGGGTAGGTTTAGAGTAGATATAGGGAAGAAATTTTTTTTACATTGAGGGTTGTGAAACACTGGAACAGGTTGTCTAGCAAGATGGTAGATGCCCCATCCTAGAAACATTCAAAGCCAGGATAGACAGGGCTCTGAGCAGCCTAGTCTAGTTGAAGATGTCCATGTTCCCTGCAGGGGGTTTGGACTAGAAAACTTCTAAAGGTCGCTTCCAACCCAAAGTGTTCTATGATTCTATGATTATCCATCTGATGTTACTGTTGTATAGTCATACAGACTGGAGCATCTGTCCTATGAGGAAAGGCTGAGGGAGCTGGGCTTATTTAGCCTGAAGAAGAGAAGGCTGCGAGGGGACCTCATAAATGTTTATAAATATCTCAAGGGTGGGTGTCAGGAGGATGGGGCCAGACTCTTTTCAGTGGTGCCCAGCGACAGGACAAGGGACAACGGGCACAAACTGAAGCATAGGAAGTTCCGTCTGAGCATGAAGAAGAACTTCTTCCCTCTGAGGGTGACGGAGCACTGGAACAGGCTGCCCAGGGAGGTTGTGGAGTCTGCTTCTCTGGAGATATTTAAGACCCGCCTGGACAAGCCTGCTGTAGAAGTCCTTGCTTGAGCAGGGGTGTTGGACTAGATGACCCACAGAGGTCCCTTCCAACCCCTACCATTTTGTGATTCTATGATTCTGTGATTTTTTGTTTTCAGAAAAAATGGTGTTTGCACATTTTGAAACCCATGCAGGCAAAATACCATTACCAGTTCCTCATTCCAGGTCTGAGGTGGCTTCAAGTGAACTGATTGTTAGGACTTTAGGGACAGAAATAACCAGTAAGATTTTTTTCTGTTTGGTTTGGTTCAGAAAATCAAATCTCATCGAACTACATCTCCAGAAGTATTGCAGTTGCTGAGTGGTCTTTACCCAAAGGAGTAGAAAACTACAATTTTGCAAGGCATGTATGGGTAACATTGTTCAGTGGCCTAAAGGAAAGCAGAAGATGGGAAGTTTTCCTTCAGACTTGCCAAGACTGGATTTTCAGGTATATGTTTATGTGTTCTTTATAGAAAATGCCAAAAAGTACTGTTATAGTTGAGCTCATTCCTCAGTCTGGAGTGCTAAGCATCCATCAAATGCATACAACAAGCAGGTAACAATGTCAGTCCCTCTGGACTGAGGAGTTTTAAACTTGCCAGTTTTTAAATTTTGTGTGATTGACATTGAACAAAATATTTTTTTTTCACTCAGATGTTATCAAATGATTCAAAGAACAATCTGATGTAGCTTATTAAAATGTGTATATGTTTTTTTTAGTAGTCTGAATATATTGTATCAATTTCCAAACAAAATCTTCCTTGCATGTCAGGTTTGGTGAGCGTCTGAATGCGAAGTGCAGATCTTCATTCTCTCCAATTTCACTGTTTGCTTTTTGGTTTTTTTTTCGTTCTGTTTTTCATCCTCTTTCTTTGTACTCTTTATATGTTTTGCTTACATTTATTCTACTCAAACAGCCGGGCAGTAATTTTGTAATTAGTTTACTTGGGAAACTCTAAGAAGCAGAAGAGCTTTAAAGTCAGACATTATGCAATCTTACATTACTTTCTGAGTCCCTGTCACCCCCTCTCAGGGTCCCATTACTGGGGGTCTGAATAGATAAGTAAACCACACTTTACTCAGATGGTGACTCATTGATCACTGTTGATAGAAGAGCTGTATTTTACTGTCTCGATGTAGATGCCTAAGCCTTTTTAGGTACAATGGAATGGAAAGTATGTTACAGTAAATACCCCCAAATTGTCTCTCAAAACATTTACATGGCTTAGGTAAACAGGAAAGTTGTTGCCTTTTCTTTACCTCGAAGTAATACTACTCCAATGAATTTTGCTGACATTTGCAAGAGCTAGGAGCACACAAACAGTCAATTCAGACTGATACTTTACAGCTTTTTTAAACTGCAGTAACTCCCTGGTTTTGTAGACCTATGTCTGTACCCAGAAGCTGACTGCTGTTTAAGCATTCTCCAGTTGTTCTCTGTGTTTCTGGAGCATTCCAACTCTAGTGAGGCTTTCACAGCTCCATTCCTGTTCTCAAAGTATTTCTCTTCATGTGATTTATTGCTGGCACCATTGGCTCTTCGTGATTACTCAGAGCCAAGGAGTCTAACAGAGTTCTGCTTCCTCCAGTGTTTCACTTTAAAATGGTCAGAATTGTAGAACATGATCCCCTGCACAGGAAAACAGACCATTTCAAAAGGCTTTTCTGAGAACCTCTTACACGCAACATCTCCTGCACAGCTGTAGAATAGGGAGTCGTTATCTGTCAGGGAAGAATGCCACAGCAGACTGAGAAACAAATGCAGAAGGGTTATACCAGGATGATTTTACATTTTGGATGGCTGTACAGGAGAGCGTCTTGAGCTGAATAAGGAACTGCTGGATCATCTTCTCTCAGTAAGTGCTGAATAAATACATGTGAAATTTGTTCTTGGAAGTCCTAGCCATTAGTGTTCTGGGGAGCCTGTGGAGAGATAGGCACCGAAGGATTTTGGGGCAGGTTTTAAAAAGTATGCAGTTGCTTGTGAAATTTCAAAACATGGAAGTCTCTCATTTTAAGTACAGTGTTAGGGTAGTAAGGCAACTAGGTATGTTAAGTGGGAACTTTTTGTTGTTTACAAGTGGGCTATATGGAATGAAGGCCTCTGTGCTTGGAAATCTGAAAGTACTGAACTCCAAGACCATCCTTGGCACACCAAGACAGTTATTGTGCCTTCCACTAGTTGAGCCAGTTAATGTTAATGTTAATGTTGTGGGAAAGGAAATATGCAGAGGGATATTTTTGGAAATTGACATTTTTTCCGGTATGAACCACCTAATTATATGGCTGCTTACAGTGCATAAGATGACTGAGACAGTCCTCCCTCCGCACAAGTGCAAGGGCCTGGAAAATAAAACTGTGTCAATAAATACATATTTGTCAGGCTAGGAGATTTTTATGCCTATGTATCTGTGAGACATGGACACAATAAGTTTGCAGACTTTGTTTTCCTGACACTTTACTGAACCTCAGAATCTCTTCACTGGAGACCATCAATTTCTTACGTAACTGGGAGATGTCTAGAAGTTCTATCTCCCCACAAATACTTTTTCAAATGAAAACTCAGAAAGATAATTTCTCTGTAAATGGTGGGTTGCCTAGTTAAACATGGTAGGTTTTAGTATTGTGTTTGAATTTGTATATTATCCTGAGAAATGTCTTCTCTACTGATTTTTCAAACCTTTTAAATGAGTTCCACAAGCCTCTGGTAAAGTATATGTACAGGTGTCGACTCAATTATAAATGATCAGCAAAAAGAGTAAACTTCTTTACAATGTTACACATTGTATGTACAGAGCAGAGACTGTTTCCAGTAGAAAGAATTTTACAATCAGACTACTGACAATTACTGAATGCTACTAATATAGTGAAGAAGATCTATATATAAGACAGCTTTTTATTGTAAACAAACTGATATTGTACCTGATACCCCTGATTTAACAATATATCCTACATCCATCTCTTTGGAAGCTTCATGAAATGAATTCGAAAAAGACAGGCTGCAAAAATGTTTCTGTCTAATCTCACTTTTTCTCATCTCTGTATTTTAATAAATCTACTTCTTTATACTAAGAAGTTCTTAAAGCATTTTCTGCTAACCCACATAGCAGCTGAGTCTTCTCTAAAGAGCCAGAGATTTCCAATATTTGATTTCACTTGCAATGAGGTAGTATGATCAGCCTAGACTATCTCCAGAGTGAAAGAAAAAGCCTTCTCAAAATTGCAGAAAAGGGGAAAACTTGCATCTAAATTCCTCAACTGCAAGAATGACACCTTGCAACCATGGGGAGCCAGATACATGCTTTCTTACTTTCAAAACTAACCCAGGAGCACCTAAGCCATCTTAAAGTTAACTCTGTGCTGTCCTTGCACAGCATATGTTCACCAGGCTGTACATACAGCCAAAGAACAAATGAGTATACCTGCAGAATTAGTCTTTGAAGCTCCCACTTGGGTTCCTCAAATACGGTGAATGTATGAGTGGAAGAATGCACTTATCTTCAGTGGCTTGTTTTGAAGACGTCTGCTTCCTAAGTCAACAAATCACAGAGCAACATGTAGTACATAAACCTGTGGCATATTTGACCTCAGGACTCTTTTAACTGCCAGTGTGAGTGTAGGTGTTATAGGATTGTTTGTTCACCATGGTCATGAACCATGGGCAGTGAAAAAAACCACATGTAGAAGAAACATAAACCATAGAAGAGTTTCCAAGCCCATAGGACTATTAAACTCAAAAGAATTATGTACAGTTTCCCTGCTGACTAAACTAGCTTCTTCCAAGCCTCCAGATATGGACTTATGTCAGCATATCAAAATGAAGCCAATCGCTTCAAAGTGAAACAGTAGGATACATAGCAAAGAGTTAGGCAGAAGGCAGATTCCCCTTAGTGAAACTGAATGATTATGTAAAATGAAAATAAAAAAAGTTCCCAGCACATATGGCAGGAGATTTTAGCTGATGGGTGGAGGGAAAAACAGTCCAGAGCAGCTTAATCATTGACTTCTCGGATTCAAAAACTGTTTACAAGAAGTCCCTTTCCTGCAGCAACACCTTTCCTTCAAAAGGGACTAAATTTTAAGTTGCCTTTTATCAAATTAATAGTTCACATGCTTCTCTGATGGGGATTGCTTTAATAACTAGGAAATGAGGACAGTTATTACAGTTAGGTGCACACTTCAATGTTATTAGTTCAATTTCCTATCAACAAATTGTATGTTGAACCAACTCAAATATTTTTGTATATTTGAAAATGTTACAAACAGGTTATTTTATTGTTTTATGCACACAAATTCTAGCCAATGGATTGTTCATTAATTACTTGCTATGATATTTACATTTATATTTCCTAATCTCTCCGATATCCGTATGTGGCAGGGTTGTTCTTTCTTCTCATTGGATATAAGAAACCTTGAGAAAGCATAAAGAACACAAAACAGAAACACTTGTAGGAAGTTATATATTTTTATATATATAAATATATATATATATGAACACAAGAAAACATTTCTACAGGAAGGTCTAATAATACATACCCTCTTTTGATAGACTGAATTGTTGTTGGCAAGAACATTTTGGAAAGCAGTTAAAAAGACAGTGCTGTCAAAATTGCATGGTGTTCTTTTACCTTAGCCTGTATGAAGAATACCTGCTCCCAATACTATTGTTTTCTTTATCATTTACTGCTGTTTGCTGCCCTGTTTAGCCCCAAGTGTACAGACGTTCACTGAAACTAAATTAACTACTGTAAAAAAGGGTAATCAATGATTTCCTAAGCACACTACTATACGAGAGGTTAATGGCTAAATTAAAGGCTGGTGTAAGTCTTAAGAATGAACTGCAATTATACTGCAGATTAATTTAAAGCATGAGTATTAAAAGATAAAAATATAATAATCTCAGAATGCTTACAAATTTCCTTTATTTTGTTTTATGATCATGGAATGGGTGTCTAATTTTGTCATATTGCTTTATATCATGATGATATTACCATGTGTTTCTTTTTATGACAGAACTGTAGGCAGATATTTGAGTATAGCTAAATTAATTACTTAACCTACAAGCTACTGGTACCCTTATCTTTTAACATACTTACTTCCATTCAATTCACAGTTTCATCTGTTAGGTTACCTAAACACTATTTTCAATAATGGATCACTTACATATCTTTTGCTGTTTTGAATATACATGACAGTCTCTGAAAAGTGAAATTGCTTTTCACTAGAAGAATCCACCCCTAGTCACTTCTTCTACCCTGTGTTATTAGACAATGTAAGAATGGAAACAAGTGAGCTGATGACTTTTATCTAATAATGGACAAGCAATACATAATCTTGTTGGTCTACATAGATGACTGAAAAAGAACAGAACAGAATGTCTTATAGCAGCAGGAAATATGAAGCTACAGAAATGATTAACGATTTGTCACATCAAAAGTATTCTCTGTTCTGAGTACTAGAAAATCAGTTCATAAATGCTAATAAACATAACACATTTCCTGTCATCACAGTTAGTTCCTAATGGCTGCACCACTCTTATGTTTCTTGCCCAGCCTCTTCAGAAATGAAATATTGTTACAGTAAACTATTTATGAAGTGTTCATAGTAATACCAGTCAAAGCAGCCACTACTCTGGCAAAACAACTTTATTAGGTAGTTATCTAATGTCAGCTTTATCTCAGGATGGAAAACTAACAAACTATTTGCTAATTACTTAAAATTGCTGGCTCCTTGGGAACTACAGTTTAAATAATTTATGACTTAAACACCACTCTGTGCTTTTTACCCTTTGTAAAAATTATCAGTTCCTTTCCATTGTCTCTATTTCATAATTTGGAATACACACAGAGATAAGATGAATCCATACTTAAAAGGAGGCACTGCTAGTAACCAGCTAGCTGGTTCAAGATACATTGTTCATGGAGAGGCAGAAAGAAAGAACAGAACGGCTCCACACTTATTGAAAAGAATAATGTATTGCTTTAGGAATTTTCTTCTCGCCCTATTGTCTTTTTAAATTGCTACCCAGATGTTATATGAGCTATCATTGTAAAAAAAAAAATTAACTAGGAAGGGTCTTATAACCAAAAATTCAGTGTCATTCTAGCAACTTAGAGGCTTTACAAGACTGATATTATTATGCAAATAGAAGAGAAAAAAAAAGCTCTTTATTCTGCAGCTCAAACCAACTATTTATGCAAAAGTCTGTGGTCACACTTCACCTTGAAATTACTTTTTAGATGGAGATAAAAGTCATTAACCAATACTAATTGTTTTTGTGAAATCACAATATTTTCACAAAGAAAATCAAAACCAGCAAAATAGGTGTTTTAAGCTTGGGGAGTATTAGGCCATCCAATCACAAGGCAGAATAAGTAGAAGGTAACTTTTGAGACCAGCTGCAGTGTATATACAATATTCATATTTAATATGAATTTGACAAATATTAATATGAATTTGACAAATATTAATATTAATATTAATTTGACAAATTAGCTGCAGGACAAAACTCTTTTTCTTTTTAATACAAGTAATTGGTCAAGTAGCTGTGGTATCATTCACTAACATGAACAGCAAGCACTAAAATATTAAAAGAAACAAATAAAAATAAAAAAACAACCCTGAAACATAAATGTAGAAGTATAGTCTTACACCTATATTACACACGACACTTTGAAGCAATTTATGGTAAGCAGTAGGACTGGAATGAGTGGTGGTGATTATGGGCAAATTGTTAAGGACTTGATCTGCTGCTGTCAGGATCTAGCAGACACTGAAACAGGTGTTAGAGTCTTACAGGAGTGCCTGTCAGGACCATTTCTGTGGCAGCCTCTCACTTTATAACACAAACCGTCCACATTTCGATCAGCTCTGGAGAAGAAATTGATCTTTTGCTGAACTCATGCCAAGTGGGATCAGTGAGTCATGTGGTTTGTACAAAATAAGGGTCTGGCTTTCCCCTCATTTTAAAATGTGTGTGGAAATTCACAAATAGAACACAAAGCATACACATGCCCTGCTTTCCTCAGTGCCCTATGCCTCACTTAGAATTATCCTCAAACTTGGGTCCTATAAGGGTGGAATCCAGGGTGGAAATTGCTGTTGCCTAGCGTGCTGGCTTTGCACTATTTAGTGCTCTTTGGCATGTCCACTTGCCCTGCAAGCCTTTGTTTGAGCCTGAATCCTGACTAGGGGAAAAGGGCAGCCAAGTTGCTTAGCAACAGCTTTCTTTTTGGTCAGGTAGCACATGGTCATGGGAGAGAGAAAGCTGTAAATTTAGTGGATTTGGGTCATATCCAGGAATTTTACTTCATTTTCCAGAATCGGGCTTTTCCCTTACAAAAATATTGGGTCTTTATTCGCCAAAATCTAAAGCACAGAGATGGTTAAACAACATCATCCTGTAAAGAACAGGCAATGTTAGCCTAAGGGTGTATTTAATTCAGTTCTTCTGCTGCATCTGCCCTAGTATGCACTTCAGAAGGATATTTCCTAAAATAAGAAGCTTTCTCTCACTATCCCATTGATTTATTTCTTTAAATGAACTACTTTAATTATACGACAGTAGAAATATATACCTAAAAATTAGACTCACCTTTTTTTAAGTAGTAGGATATTTATCATTTTTGTGTTAGTTTGATTCAGTTTGATATGTTTATTTACTAATAAAGAATAGATAGTGATGAGGAGTCCTATATAGAATAATTCTTGTCTCTACTTCTCTTGATTGTGTACCTACTTGTAACACAGGGGTTAATAGCCTTTCTTATGTAAAACAAGACTTTATTGTATTGATACAAACTTGCAAAAAAACCCCAAAATTCTGGGCATTGGAAGCAACCATAGCAGCACCAGAATGTGTAAAGTGAATACCCCTAACTCTGTGTGAAGAAAATAGTGTTATTGCTATTTAACCCTTCTTCTCTTAAACAGAAACTCTCCTAATTTTCAACTGTACTGCCATTTTAGAATTCAGAGCAAGAACTTTTGCATCTCCTGTGCAAAACATGTTCTGTTCCTGAGTTCAGTGTAAATTTAGAAAGCAAACAGAAACATTATGTTTCTAAGCATATGAGTAACAACTAATTCTGTTTAATTTTGTATGAACATAAAAACAAAGGATAAAACAAACAACAAAAACCCTTACAGGACCGTTTTGAGGAGATTGCTAGCAATCACATAAACAAGGAAGACAAAAGCTGCTCAAGAAAGTGGGAAGGATGGATTTGTCTACATCTATCCTCTGCGAACCCAGATCTCTTTCTGAATATGTCCTTTGTGGTGAATACAGTTTGATGACTAGCTCTCTGAGAGAATGTTATTCAACTTTTGCTATGGAGTCATTCCATGCTGGAGTAGAGTTTTAGATGATTGTAACATGCAGTCTGGATAGTTCTGTATATATGTGTGATGAATGAATATGTTTACAGTTATGCTCCATATTGTAAGTTATATTTGTCGTTTTTGGATCTTAGAAAACCCACATGTGGAAAATACAGGATAGATATTCTAAATATTATTAAGATTCTCTACCAATCCCTCTTCAACATCCAGTGTGTTACCTGTAGATCATGTAGCTACAAATAGATACTTCTTAACAAAGGAAAAAAGATAGTGGAGGTGAGGAAAAATACAATGTTTGTCTAATTGCTTTGCATATAGATAACTAGTGACTATTAACACAGAAAACATAGGGCTAGGAAATAATAGTTTCCCAACAGATTTGCATTAAGGAGACTATGCAAAATATTAATTTTTGTTGAATCATTTTCTATGCTAACTTATGGGGATTATTATTAGCAGATAGAATATCAAGATTATGTGTGAAGAGGTGTTGCCTAGCAAATAGTTTCGGCATGGATCTAAACAGACTGAATGGGACAAAAAATTCTCAGGCGATTATAAATCTATCCATAGTGTATCATTATTCCCTCTGCATTTCATGGCTGTCATAAGTATGCTTTTGGAACTGCAGTGTGACAGAGGTGGACCATATGAAATTGATTCACACCTTAAGGCTCAGTGAATGGTTCCAGGGAAATTATACACTTCATTACACCTAAGCACAGAGAAATGAACAGTAATGAAATGCTAATATGCAGTGGCCATAGAGTACTTATTACCGACATAAATAGTAGTTCAAGGAAATGGCTTAGGTTAAGCAACAATCGATGTAATGAGTTTAGCTAACTCTTGATAAGAAAATAATGTAACGGTGTAGTATTAAAATGAAGAATAATACACACATCGAAAAATCGCATATAATAGAGATACAGAAAGGATCTGCCTAGAATATGGACAAACCAAGTATGACAACTCTGCATAAAGGAGAGCTAAGCTACTAATAAAGTGGCAGCATTACAATGGATTATTTTTGTTTTTTCAAATGCATTCACTTGCTAGGGCTACATTAACAAAAGACTTTTGTTTAATAAGGTCTGATATAATATGCATATTATTTAATTCCAGTTCATTTTAGGTATGGCACTCTCAAGGCAGATGGCAACAGCCTCAGCAGCATTTTGCACTAAAATTTCTACATGCACTCACATTTTTACTTTAAATATCAGACGGCACTGAATTTGATAGATAACTCAGATATAAAAATATGTTGATAAATTTAGAATACAGCCAGCTGAATTTTTAAGGATGGAATTACCTAAATAGATTGAAGGATTTAGGTACAAAAACTCAAGCCGAAAAAGACATTTAGAGCCATTTTAATCTCCCAGGAAATGTTGACAGGACTTTATGTCGTGTGAGTCTACTTAGTTGCTTTGTTGCAAGAAAAGTGATTTGAGTTTTCCACCATCCCCAGAACACCATAATAAATAAAAGTAATTTATCACAAACTTTTCATCAGTTATGCAATTCTTTTCTTTCTGGCAACACGTTTGACTTCCCTTTGCTGGGTGTTATTCTGGTTGTGCAAAGGTTCTGAGGTATATTGGCTGCAGACCTTTTAACACTCTTAAATAGAGAAAAGCAGAAATGAGACTGAGTCAGCAGAAAATCCAAGAGAGTTTGGGAGTGTGTTTTCTGCTCCTGAGAATATAGTGATCAAATATTGATCAAATAGGCTGATGGGATAGTTTTGTATTCTCATTTTAAGTCATGTTTAATTCCTGATGCCTCTTAAGTATTGCAAATATAATTAATTTTTTTAGCAAATGTGAACAGAGAATCTAATCCTCAGTCATTGAAAATGCTCATAGTTCCACAGGTGTCGATAAAGAAATAGGTATTTTCCTCAAATTTTGGCCATTGTCTTTCCTCTGTTGTGTTGCCTTCTTCCTTTCAGTTTAATAATTTCGTTTCTCTCCTGAAAAAAATGCATATTGAGAAAGCCCTGGATTTTTTCTCCTTCTGCAGCCTATTAATTTCTCTCACACATACACACAGATGCACAGACACACAGGCATATACACACACACTCCCACATGGTACAAGCTATCTTATACGTAGCTCTCCAGGGACTGCTGTAAAATTATGTGTACACACAAGGCACCATTTTTGACTAGGTAATACTTCACAAGCCATATGACTAAATTTTCTTTACTTCAAAGGTAAACAATATGGCATCTGTCTAGTATCTAGGATATGATTTTCTTAAATATTTTAATACATATCTACTAGTTTTTTTAAATCTGATATAGAAGAGGAAGATGAAGAAATACAGATATTCAGTAGGAAAAATGAATGTGTACAGTAATGGAGTAATAAAAGAGAAACATGAAGCATCAAAAATTACTGAAAGGACTCTACACTGACAAACTTGAAATATTTCATTGCATTGTAGACTTAACTTGACTTCAGATACAATATAAGGAATGTAACAGACACTGTGCCAGTTCTGAAGAGTCTTGCTGAAAACTACTATTATAGTGGATAACCACATGGTTTGGGCCTGCATATACACGAGCTTATTGAGTTATGTAGGAGAGGTCCTACAGAAGGAAGTCCTTATGTAAGTTACTGTTTTTGTGAGTTCAAAATTATTCTCTAATCCGTATTTTCTCTTTTGGGACAGAGATGTTTCAGTAAGGCAAACAAGTTCATTTTTCAAATCACAGTGCAGGATGTTTTTGCATCTTACAATGCACTCAACTGTGTTCTCAGAAGTGGTAATCAAAACCTAATATAGTGATACTACTTCTGATTGATTGGTTTCAACTTATTGTGCATTTTGATAACACGGAATTTTTTCATTCTCATTTGTTTCCCAAACCTGCTTCAACTGGTATCACTCACTTTACTGATCATTTCGCCATGTATAGAAAGATGTCTTTTTATTTCTTTTTTTTCTTTCCTTTGGTTTGGTGTTTTTTTGGTTTTTTTTTAAGGTAGCAGTCAAACCCAATAGTAGCTGGGTTTTTTGTTTGTGTTGTTTGGAAGTTGAGGTTCTTTTTGCAAACAGTCTTGGACGGCTCACTTCTGACATCTAGACACTATTTCTCAACTAGATTACAGATTTGTTGTTGTCCAGAATTGATGTTCCTCTCATGTTCATCAGAGACCAGGCATGCAGTTAAGCAGTGTACCTGAGCAAGTGTTTGCTTGTAAAATGTAGCTTCTCTCTTGGTAATAGCATCTAGCTGCCAAAATTGCACATTACATGTGCAATACATTTCATTAAACCATTGGGCTGAATCCCTGTCAAAGACTAGGGTTTCTGGATATTCATGGTAAATGCTCTGTATGCTGTGATGTTCAAGGAACTCTGTTACATATTCATAAAGAGGTGCTATTAGTTCTTTACACATCCAAAGATTTAGAGAGTCTCCTGGAGTGACAGGAAACTCATATTTTTGCTTTCCTTACAGCCACTGTTTGTTCTCATGTTTTAAAATAATGTATTTTAAAGACAGAGGGAAAAACCTCTGATTTCAACTCAGCAAGCTTTCACTTACTTGGGACAAGAAGAATGTGTTTGAGCAGATAGTACTTCCTTTTGCAATGGTCTTCCTTTTAATGGATTGACCCACGTCAGAAAATCCAGAATAATTTTATAGATTTGCTGAGCCACTCTCTGTTCTCACTTGAGGGTAAGAAGGAAATTAGATTAACTTCTGTATTTTATCCAGAAAAGAATGGAGCACTCCTGATTTTCAGGTGGCTGGTTCATGTTTTGTAGGTATCCTATATCATGCAGGGACTCAGGATCTAGTGGTCATCTTATGTGCTCATGCAAATCTGGACACTGTTGTCACAGGAAGAAGTAAAGCCCCAGCAAGTTCAGTTTTTCATTGGAAATTACTGTTTGATATAGTCAGGGAACAGAACCCAGTGGAAAAAAAGATACCTTGAAGTATAAGGATTTCCACTGGGTGAATAATCACTAGGTAAAAGTAATGTCCTTTGCATGGCCTGTTAATTCTCTCCCAAACTCTGAGTGATCAGAGCTATTTTTCCACTTTCTCATAGGAGAAGGTAGTTAGAAGCGATGTTTTGACCAGTCTCTGCTTAAATCCAAAAGCTGAGTGTCACTTTTTTTGCTCGTCCATGAAAACAATGAAAGACAAACTTCATTGTCATATGACTATATCTTCTGTGTTTAGTTATCAGTAATCTGATTCTTCTAATGCAGCTAATTTTCCCACTTGCAAGATTCAACATACATATCATGCTTCTGTGATGGTGTCTTTGATCTGCACTATGACAGCACCATAAATTTTCTAAAAGTATTCTGGTTTTCCCCTGTGATTAGAATAAAGCATATAACAAAGGACTTGAACCCCTAAGAGCCAAAGACAGAGAGGGAAGAATTAATCTGTGAAACCTGTACACCTAATCTGACTGTTAAGCCTAAAAAATGACAGAGAACAAATCTTATGTAAATACTGCCTTATATACTTCATTCTTTTGCTTGGTCTTCTCTGCCTTTTTTCAGTGCTGTGGTATGTGGAATGCTAGCTGGGGCCCAGGCTGCTTCTCCAGGTGACTGGCAGTCATCTCGGCTAATTTATGAATTTGTGCAACATGACAGAGAAAAACATCAAAAGGAATTTGTGTCAATGCTGCTTCTAGAACCACCAAGGCTTCAGAGAAGGACCATATGTTGTAAGAGCAGTCCCAGTTCTAGTTCCAAAATCATGTGGAGCTTTGATCATAGAAGGGGCCTTAGCCTCCATGACATGTTTTCCCTCCGTATGTGTTTCTTCATTGCTAACCTCCTGGACATTATGAAGTAGGCGTATATGCTTTTCTAGCCCCTTTTATACTTAATCTTATGCACTTCTGGAGCATGTAACCCGTAAAAAACCTAAATCATAAATACAGCCACCTCTTTTTTGTAGTGATTTCTCTACTTTGAAATACATCTGAGAGGGAATGTTTCAGTAGTTAAGACTGATCTTCTGTCCTATTCTTGTGCTCTGTGGCTGAGTAGTCAAGCCATTCCTTGCAATAACGTACAACTTTTCCAATTACTTTATGAAATTTCTGAGATCCCCTCTTTTACAGATTATTGGTTGTATTTTCCACGGAAGACTGACAATTACCTTCTGTAGGCAATGTCCTGAAACTCTGGTATTTCTGCACAGCTGCTGAAGGCTTCTTTCCCTTAAGGTTTGTCTACTGCTGTCAGTTCAAAATCAAATGGGAGTTACCAGATACATGTCTTATCTGCATGTCCCCCTCACTCCCCCTTCTAGTTCTGCTTTCAGGAACATTTAAAATTTTCTTTTCTCACCTAACTTTTCAAATGACTTGTTGAATCTTGCCAGAGGCCTCCATTGTCTTACAGCTGGAAAAATCAATTTCTATTCAATTAGTAGATGAAGATTTTCCTGCTAGAAACTGAAACCAATAAACTACAGCTTTCCAGCTTCATATTACAGATCTCAAATACAGAAGAGAGGATACTGTATGATCATCACATATGTCACTAATCACAGTCGAGGGCTACTTCACACCCAGGTTTGCCTGTGAGTAGTTTAACGGTCACAGTAGTTCAACAAGAACACTTTTCCTGCTGCATATAGATTTCACTTATATCCTGGCTTTGTATCACCATTCCTGTGTTTTCTTAGTGCTTATAGCTTGGCACTGTGTTTCCAAACTGAACACAAAGTCCACAAAAATGATTAAATATTTGATTGTTTCCAATGGCAATGAAATTCTTTCTCATCTTCTTCCTTCCATCTCTTTCCCTACCTCCAGGCCTCATGTTTACTGCAAAAAGTACAGGCCTTAATTTTTTAACTTTTTCATTTTTTTCTTTGAAGGAAGGAAGGGAGGCAGGAAGGCAGGAAGGCAGGAAGGCAGGAAGGCAGGAAGGCAGGAAGGAAGGAAGGAAGGAAGGAAGGAAGGAAGGAAGGAAGGAAGGAAGGGTGGGAGGGAGGAAGGGAGGAAGGAAGGAAGGGAGGGAGGGAGCGAGCAAAGGGCCAGCATTGTTTCATCTGTTATTGGATCCTTGCTGAAAAAGAGTAAATGCATCAGTTTAATTTCTGTTGTCAGTAATACTGACTTTCCTTCACAGACACAGTGTTTATAATTAAAACTTTTGCAAGACCACGAAATACTTGTCTGCATTACCATTCCTAGAAAATTTGCGTGAAATGATACACAGTATAGAGTTTAAACAAAAAATGTATATTCCTCTCCCAATGATTTTCCCACTTGAATCCTCCTACGTCACAGGTTTGGCAAAGGTTTTAAGGAATCCCTCAGTAAAGTATAGCAACTTTATTAGAGGTCTTGGTGTGTAGTTTACTAGTCTGACCACACTCAACAGAATTTCTACAGCCTAGCATTTGTTACGAATGCAAGAAACAAAATGTCAATCATTCTCATCTTCTTAGTAAGAGGACATAGTAAAAGGAAGTTAATTTTTGAATTAACAATGCTGGATAAATTTCTTGGTATTCAGGTAACTCCAGGTCAGTGTCCATGAAAAAGAAAAATTCTGGTTGCTTGCAGCCCACTGGCTTTTGTGTTTTATTTCATATAGTCTGCATTCATAGTAGATGTGCTGAGAAGAAAAGACAAGTGACTATCCCTGTAGCTCATTAACTTTCGTAGATGTAGGCACATATCACTCCGAGAACCTTCTTTTAATGATATAATTGTTTTAATGCATTTGTTACTCTTGTAAGAGTTATGCAGGATGTGTCACCTCCTCTACTATAGTAGTTCATTCCATAGGCTTGAATATTATTCATAGAAATAAATTCTCCAAAACCAGTCTTACGCCTGAAACTTTCCATTAGAAGTGACATCTGTGCAAAGAAATTCACATTTTTCTTGTTCTAAGACATCACTCCCCAAAGTTTCTGCATGCGAAAGTGAAAATAGAACTTGGAGTTCAAAGTGCTTTTGACTAAGTGCCAGGTATTTTGAGATGCCTGCAGCTAACATATCGTTGCATGACAAATCATTTCCACCAACCCCTTTGGAGCAGTCCGTCAGTTTGTCTGCTATGCTCCTAGTTACTGGCAGATCACTTGAAGTTCTGAAGTGTAAGACATCATCCACAAGATGTCTGTGGGCAATTACTAGGTATTTCTGCACTTGTAGATCTCTACTGCTAAGTGCTTCTGTTTGGAAATTGGAGATTTCTCCGATCTGTTAAGTAGAAGTAACATTTATCGTACTTAAACTAGCATGTAATCATTGCTTCTCATTGACTACTATGACTATGTTAAGCACTACCAAGAAGCATTTGAACAGTACACTTTCCTGATAGAATGCATTATGAAGCACCTGTCTGGTGAGGGCTGAGACTTAGGAGAAAAACTGCACAACAGAACCAAATAAAAAAACCCCTACAACTGAAGGGCTGAAGTATAGTTTTTTATTCTGAAAGAAATATTGGAATAATTATTCTTATCATATAAAAGACTTTTTCATCTCCTGACTTCATATATTTCATATTAAAGGTTCCCTTAATCATCCTGGTTAAAAAAGGAATGTCCAGCATATTTTACGTGATATTTTCTGGAAGTGTTTTACTTTCTTGTGTTTCTTTACAGGCAGTGCTGGAAAACATTTGAGGAAACTAAGATCAGAATACCATGAAGTTGTCTTCTAATTGTGTAATGTCTGTTTTGACAGTAAGTACCATCCATTCTGATGAGAGATACGGTGTCCAGTCTGTCGACAATCTTGGTTTTGTTTGGAGGTTTGTTTGTTGGTTTGTTTAGGGTTTTTTTAAATAACCATTTAATTTTCATGATTGCAATTCTTTGTTTTCAAATAATTATTCCTTTTATATAGATATGTAGCTACACAAGATAATCTAATTCAAGGGTTTATTTCAAAGCTATTGAAGAAAGGATGGCATAAAATGGTGTTTTCAGACATGCAGGCAATTGCTGAATACCAAGCCTAATCTGCAAGCCAAGTTCTTACCTTCAGGGTTGCACAGGTGCAGCCAATCATGTGGTTCCCTGGCTTAACCAGATACCACATAGGGGTGATGTATTTTCATAGAAGCAGGCAATAAGATTTCATATTAGTTGAGCAGGAACTGGAACAGGCTTTCAGGTTTTTGGTTTTTTGTTGTTGAGTTCACTGGATGTTGGATTTCTTTAGATTTGATTGCCTTTTTCAAGCTTACAGGCTGTCATAGCAAAATGCTGAAAAAATCTAGTAACAAGGTAACAAGAACGCTCGTTAGAAAATAGACATCATATTACCTGAAGTTATAATTACATCCAACTATTTTTAATACAACTAAGCTTAAATATTTAATAAAATAATATATATCTGTTTAAAGACAAACTAGATCAAATAATAAATTAGTAAATATTAAATACTAATAATAGTTATTAATTGATCAGAATTAGTATAAATTATGCTGGAGAAAGGATTCTTATGTAAATTATAATAAAAACAAAAAAATAGAAATGAAATGTATATGGCATATTAAATATATCGCTAATACATATACTACATATACAAATATATATACTAAAATCCTAAAAATCCTAAAAAACCTAAAAATATTGTTATTTGAAATAATGTTCTGATCTTACAAAAACTCTCACTGTTAATGAATTCACTTTCTGATGGTTCTCTAGGAATGAACTGAACAATAGTACCACCGTCAACAAAAAACAATTACTTGAAAGCAGCTTTCTCAGTCAGCAAGCTTTTTAAAAGTTACCATAATTTAGACTGATCCAGAGGTTTATGTGGTCAGTCTTAGGCTATTACAACCTCAATTCTTACCAGGTATCGTATATTTAGTATAGAAAATAGAGACTAAAATCTCTCCCTATCAGGTGTGGATCTCCAGAAGCACAAAGCGTATCATGTGGCTATCTCTTCTTGGAGTTAGACTACAAAATTAAACATGAGATCTATTAATTGCATGTCTTCAGTATTTTCTGTTACAAATTAAAAGATGTTAATTCACCATATAACTCCAAGAAGTGAAATAGTTAAGAAAATTGCTGTTTGCTTCTAGGAGATGGAGAAGAACTGTGAACTGTAGATACATAAGCAAATGCTATGCCTAATCCGAAGTTTTTCTGAACCTGAAATCTGTAGCAATTTGGAAAAGTTAATGTTCAGGCAAATCCTACTATAATTCTATATAAGAAATTGTATTAGTTAAGGATTTAAAAATAGCTTAAAATACACATAAATTCTGGCATAAAGAAATGAACCTTCGATCATTTTGAAATAAAACATCCAGTCCTTCAGTAAACATAAAATTATAAAAAAAAAAAATTAAAGTATGCAAATAGGAAGTAGAGTATTTATCTTGAGAAGGGTAAAGTTTTAAAATATAATCAAGCTGAAATATTGTAAAATGAGATTTACTGCAACAATAATTTAAGGTAATAGCAAAGATGTCATTTAAGCAATTTGCAAATCGTGTATTTCCCTGCTGTGTTTGCAAGATTACCTTATGAAACATCAGGAACTATAACTCAAAAAGCTTTTCATTTACATTTTCCTGAGACCTAAAGGCAAGAAAGGACACTGTAGATAAAATGAATAACTTGATGATCTACTGGCTTCAATAAAGAAAATGCCGCCTTTTCCCTACTGGCTCAAGCTAGCACCTGATACATTCTTGCAACCTATTATATAGATATACTGCATGATAAAAGACTGTGCCTGGTTCAGTTGGTAAGAAGTTTTAGTGAGGTTTCTACATTATATTTATGAGTAAACAGATAATCATGGGTCTGAGAGTGCAGGAAAGGAAACTTACAAAAGCTCTGGGGAATAAACAAGGTATTAAAACGATTTTAACAATAAAGTTGTGCTTTACACAATTGCTTTGCCTTACATTTCTGCTATACCACAGGTTTATTTCTGTGGGAGCCCCACATTTCTGCCTCATTCCATTCTGGTTCAGCTCTGTCTACAATTACTGAAACATCTGAGTGCCTTCTTGTAGCATATTCAGTAGTGAGGTTAACATCTGTTCTGTATTTATTTGTTGCATTGTTTTCATTCCCAAAGAGAGAAAAATGAAAAGTGGAGGTTTATTTATTTTCTGTTTTACTATTTTAAAAGGGTTTTTTGTGTCTTTGTGGAGACTTCCAGAATATGGTACTATGGATTTATGTTAGAAGTCAGGATCAGGAAAGGAATGGAACAGATGATAGTGAGGATCTCGTTTGTCCTCAGTTCCCAGGGGAAAAATCTCTATCTGAATAAAACAGGATTTAATCTCAGACAACAAACATACACTGTCCTAAACTAACAGAAATGCTGACATCAGCTTTCACTGTAGGGTAAAAGACTATTTTTTCAGTAAGTTGGATACAGTCCACTGAGTATCATGAAGACAAGGAAAGCCTCTATAAATTTGTCTATCTTCCGTAAGGCAACAATGTAAAAAGGGAAAGCCGCGCTTTCAAATAATCTATGTTGTAGGGAAATCTGATATTATATGTGTACATAAGGTCTGAAAATTTTTTTCAGTTCATGTCACTTTCTTGCACATGTCATAGGAGAAAAGAAGTTTCTTCTAAAAAATAGTGCAAAGTTATTTTATATAAAACCCTGTACATATGAATACAAGCTGTATGAAATGCTTATGCTAGCAAATGTGAATCAACAGTCTTCTGAAAAGAGGATTCTTACTGAGGTTTACAATACTTTTTACCTCTACTTGGACTGGAAATAATACAATGAATCTTGCAACATCTTTGAATTATGTATTCTACCATGTCTGGCTGGTTAGGGCACACATACTTTGATGGCACAGAATGTTTGTACAATCCCTTCTCATTTTCCTACAATTCATTTTTCTCATTTTTAAATTCCCTACAATTCCTACTCCTGCTTGGGTAGGAAACCACAGTTACAACATAAATATAGCTTATGCTTCACTGAAATCTAGCAGTCTCTGATGCTCAGCTAAATCCGGTATGAATCTCATCTGCAGTCTACAAGGGCTTGATATTATTTTCATATGATCTAGTGCTCCTGCAGTAATTGGGTATGACAACAAATCTCTCCACTTTCATATGAAACTCAAAATTCCCTTTCTTGACCCTGCTTCTTGAAACAGTAAAACATTTAAAATTCATGTTATTCTTATAACTGTCAGTCACAGAAGGGAATAATGCAGAAAAAATTCACTTGACAAATGATAGTAATCTTATACAATTTTAAACTTGAAAGCTGCAGAGATATTGCAGCGATGGATTTGGTGCAGGAGCCTTCATGCTCACGTTGGAATGTAAATGGAAACAATTATGAGATACCTACACTTGGAAAGCCTTCTTTCAACCCTTTCCTATTTTTAGATGTCCAGCATCCACTTCCCATAAAGCAAAAGATTTTCTACGCCTGTCCACATAGGAAAGGAAAACCAAGAGATGGATCCCTCCATTTAAATTTAATTAATGTGCTGCAAGATATTTTAATCACCAGAGGACTCCAGTACAGTGATTTTGTACTAAACTGTGCTGTTAAGAGTTTTCTAGTCCTGGCAATAATAGAAAATCTATATCCCTGAACCGAAACCTCGCCAGGAGTTGACTTCCCTGAGTTTAGCTGAATGATACTGAAATAGGCTACATGAAGGGATGAAACCTCCCTTTTTAACTGAGTTTCCTCTTCTTCTTTCTTCATTTTATGAAGGTATTTCAAGCAGGGCATCACAGGCCAATGTCTGAACAGTATCTCGCAAACCTTGAGTCTGCTGAGTGAAGCACAAACCAACAGCAAACATTGTGAATTACTTAGTCTGCTAAAAAAGATATTGACATTTTCCTGAAACACAGGCTTGATGGCACCTTGTAACTTAAGTCTTCATGTGAGATTCAGGAAGTAGGACAGTGAGTGTTCTTGGTAAATTAGTCCTCCACTAGCAACAGATAAAAACATAAACAAAAGCATTTCTAGTGTATTATGCTAATACTGATAGAATAGGGGAATAAACTCAAAGATATTCTGTTGTGATAAATGTTAATAATTTATTTCTCAAAGCTACTGGGCTCCAGTGACTGTAAGATGTTATCAGGTACTGTAGACGGTTTAGAAGCAAAGAGTAATGTTAATTTCGCTTCCTTTCCAAACAATGACTTTAATAAACATGATTGTGCAAGATATTAAAAAGGAAGAAAATTGCCAGGGGAAAAAAGGATTTAAATTTGAGTTTTAAAAAGGTCATTATAATTAAGATTGTTTTTAAACTTTATGGTACATATATTGATCAACATAAATATTTTTGTAGTTACTCACTTTGTGCTTGTTTACTTTCCTTTTTAAAAGCAGCAGCTTAGGTAAAGAAACTACAATAGCTAACTTTCATATTAACTAATAAAGAATTTCACTTGATTTCACATTATTAATATATGTCCTACAAATTTCCAGTGAGGATGCTACTTTTAAAATAAATCCATATTGTAAAATCAACTGGAAATTTTTGCTATTATTCTGAAGATAGTTTATATGTTTTTGTATACAAGTAGAATTAATATCTAAATACTGCTTTGTAGAAGCAATTTACTATCTAACGAGTTAACTTTGACAAATAAAGCCCTCAGACGTTGCCATCATTATGAGGTATACATGAGTTTTAAAATTACAGACCCTATGTTATTGTTATTGGTTAATCAACTCCATATACAAAACCATAGGGAGCACCCCGATCAAGGAATAAAATCGATATTCTGGATTGGAACAGCCCCTCAACACTCTGGATGTAAGGTACAGATTTCTTAGGTTAGTGAGTCCTTTTCCAGAAAGCAATCATCAACATTAAGGGATTAAAAAAAGAATAAGAAGCTCATGTAACCAAATGAAAGAGTTAAACAGGTTTATCTGTTCCTCCATTTACATATTTCCTTTTTTTATGTAGCATAAGGAAAAAAAACCTCAAAGGAATGTCAGGAAAACTTTACTGGATTAGTTTCTAGCCAAAATACCTTTGGGAAATATACATGTATTATCAAGGTTATTTTTGTTTAAGATAAAAAAAAAAAAAAAAGCAGAGTGTCATATTCTTTTTGTTTGGTGGGAGGTAAGATTTCCAAGAAGGTTTAATAAGAACAAAAAGCCCTAATGACATTTTTCTTTTAGGTGAAAATCTCTCTTTCATCCACTTTTGAAAAAGATAAAGTACTGCTATAAAAATCTCCCTTTGCATAGGCAATCTAGCCCTCTTTTATGAAGATCACCTGGAGAGCTCCTATAGCAATACATTGCAAGAAATTCAGGAATTCCTGGACTCCTCAACAGATCATAAGGGCGAAAGTGGTCCGCTTCCCACAAAGAGCCCTTTTTCATGAAGTCAGGCTTCTGACTGGAGGTGGCAGGTAAACAGTACGTGTTTTTACCCTAGAAGTAATACAAAGATAATATTTTACTCTTTATGTCAATGTTTTAATACTGTTGTAACGCATCGGTATCAGAGGCCTATAAGTTTAGGCAATGTAGGTATGAAAGGGCATAGAATGTATCGAAGCTGACAGTAGTAGAAGAACAAACTTGAAATGACAGACTATGAACAACATTCTCATCCAGTAACTGTATGCGAGAAAGGTATTTTAATGAAAGCAAGATAAGAGATTTGTAGGGTCCTATCCACTACGACCCTTTTCTCTCCCAAGTGTTCAAAATATCATACTCATTTTACTGAACCTATTTGTCCTTCCTGTACTTTTCTGAATATTCTGTATTTAACACTTAACATAAGACTAATCTTTCTCTTAAAATTTTCAACTTGATTAAAATCTGTGCAGGACCATTGTTTTCACAGAATTTCCCCTGTGGAAAGGAGAGGTTGAAGGGTCATGACTAGACATTGCCAACTAATTTACATGAATAAAATTGCTGAAAAGGCCGGGAAATTTTTTCATTGAGCCACTGATATAACTGTACAGAATGCGACAAAATTTATCCGGCATTTCTAACCATGTCTGTAATGGTCATTGGTGCCAGTTTTACCCTTTTTGCTATATTTCTGTGGATATTCCAGACAAGATTTCTGTTCTGATAACCTCACTAGTTAGCATTATATATGAAATTTTGTGTGATATTCATCTCTGACAAGGCAGGGCTCTGAGAATCTCCACTGCATTACCAGTGAAATTGAAACAATTGATAGGATGAGGGGCAATATATCTCACAAGGTTTCAATACAAAGAAGTATTTTCATTTTTGGATCCAGAAAACAGTCACCTGTGGGAGAAGGTGTCCTGGGTTTGACCAGGACAGGGTTAATTTTCACTAAAAGCTGGGATGGGACACAACCAGACGGGTTGATCCAAAATGGCCAAACAAAACAGGGTATTTGATACCATGTGATGCCTTACCCAGTTCTGCGGGGGGGAAATGGGCGGGGGGGAGTTAATCGCAGCTCAGGAGCATGTAGGGCATCGGGCAGTGGGAGTTGCTCTGTGCATTTCACTGTTTGTTTTGCATATTCTTCTGATCAGTATTATTGTTATTACTGCTCACTTCATTTGCTGTTCTGTTAAATTGCCTTACCCCATTCTCATCCCCACCTCAGTGGGGGGAGGGGCGACCGAGTGACGGTGTGGCCCTTTATTGCCAGCCGTGGCCAAACCAAGAGAGGAGGAGAAGTTTTCCTCTTCCTCTTCCTCTTCCTCTTCCTCTTCCTCTTCCTCTTCCTCTTCCTCTTCCTCTTCCTCTTCCTCTTCCTCTTCCTCATCCTCTTCCTCCTCCACCTCCTCCTCCTCCTCCTCCTCCTCTTCCTCTTCTTTTCCTCCTCCTCTTCTTCCTTCTCCTTCTTCTTCATCTTCTTTATCTTTCCTTACCGCGTCATGGTTTTCTGGTTTAGAGCTGTGCGGAAGTGCTAATATGGTTCACTGATTGGCAGCTGCTCTGTGTGGGTTATAGTTAATACGATCTCTGTGTACTTTACCTCTCTGTTAGGAAGTCACAAAGCTTGACTAAATTAGGTTTACAAAGTATATGAGATATTGTTTGAGATCCTGGAGATGAAGGCACCCTAGATGTGCCAAAACCTGCATAATTATCACCTTTTGCTCTGGCTGAATTCTTGTGATGACCATGTCCATAAAAGAGAGCATTGGGAATGTATACCTCACTGTTTTGCTAACACTGGTATAATCCAAATTCGATGGCCTTATATTAATAATATTCCCTTGGATACAGGTGTCATGTCATTTAGTCTGGGTTTAGACAACATGTCAGCAAACTCCCAGTAGTCAGAGCAGCTTAGCAGTTTTGTCTGTTGTTGTTTATATCACATGTTATTAAAGGCAAGTTTTGCTGAATTGAACAGTGGCAGGAAACTGATGAAAATCTTATAACCTATGAATTAGATTCACCCACGGGCTATTTCTACTTGGATTATACAGATACTTTCAATCATCCCTGAATTCATCTCTCTTTAGATAATTTGTTTTTCCAAGACCTTTACAAAGGTCTGAGTAATCAGTTTTCAAATGTGCCTGCCCTTACTGGTCAGAAATCAGAAATTAAGATTGTCTTGCTTATATTTCAGTTATGCCCACCTTGTTACCTTGAAGGAGGACAATGCAGCTGAGACATGCTCTGGTGTTTTTTTATCTCATACAACTCTTCATTGGGCTGAAGTCCACTGTGAAAAATTAGCAACAACAACTCTTGAAACTGCTTTGGTGAGCACATATTCTAAGCTGGAAAGAAACAACGTAGTGCTACATTTCTCAAGCAGTGGGGTAAATTTCTCTCAGTAAAGTCAGAATAGATTTAAAATCATAGTTTTTCATGAATCAGCAAGCAGGACCGCTCTGCAGAGTCAGCAGAGCCAAGGGCAAGCCCAGTACAGGGCAGGGCAAGGCAGGCAGTGCCCCTCACAGATACAGTTCCCTCTCAATAGAGCAGGGCAAGCAGGCTGGGTCCCTGATGGTGACCAGGACCAGCCAGGATTCTCGTTGAGATGAAGAGGTCAAGCCAGGGAGTTGAGTCTCTGGGTCACCGTCTGGATCGACACAGTATGTCACCAGGTGCAGGCACAGCTGTCAGGGCTCCTGAACAAGGTGGGGGAGCAGGGGCATTATTCATAGCCTTTTCTCACAGTTGTTACCCAGGCCCAGGCAGCCTCATCATGTCAAAGCTGGCCTTGAGTGCAGGCACTGAAATGCTTATGGTCTTTATGCATGTGAGAGTGTGTGTGTGTACGTACTGAAAAGGGTACAGGGTCCTTACAATAACAGTTACCCTTAACCCTGTCATGAATTAATCACACCATTGTCGTCGTCACTGAGGAAGGTATAAAACCTCTTCTGAGTACAAGACTGACTTCCAAATTTTCTTGAGCATAAAACTGAGGATTTGGTAGTCCCCTGAGACTATACAGAATTTTGTGCTAAATCTACACAGAAAAGATCAATGCAACTCTTGTAGTCATGTTGAAAACTTTAGTCGATACTTCAAAGCAGCATTGAGGTTTTATGAGTGAAAAGTGCCTGCCTGTCCTTACACCATTGTTGTCCATATTTTCTCTCTTTATCCCTTCCTCTCCTGCAGTCCTCTCTGTCCCTGACTTCCTCAAAATTTGTTCCCTGAAGCTAGTCCTAAATTATAACCTTTAAAGGCGTTACTCGTAACACCTTTCTTCTTTCACCTTTGCAATAGTTAGTAGTACTGACATTGAAACATTATCATTGTAATAATATTTCAGGGAAAAGAACAGGAGTGGAGAGCTCACAGTCCTAAATCTGTCATTTGCCGATGGAGATGAACATGCTGGATTTGTTTCATACTTTGTTCACACTCAGAACTTTCTTTGTTGCTCTAAGGACAAAAAAACCCTGAACCCACATTTTTCTTGAACATCTAACCTAATCTTAAGCCCTGATGTCTTGGTTTATACTAGATACCAGATGCCACCAAAGAGCATATCAATTAAAATGTGATTAGCTAAGCTACAATTCAGTTTGGACTTAGGTCACATCTGCAGTACTAACAGTAATAGGTGAGTATACTCAGAACAATTTATACATATCACTACAATGTCAAGGCTACTAGCTCGCTAAATTTTCTTCCTCCACCCAATACTAAAATGAACACAGGGTTGGAGTCGATGGGTAAAAATAAAATGCATTGCCTCGGTCAAGGCAATGCTGTAAGTCTACACTCTTCATAGCAATGAACTTGTTTGCAGGTATGAAAGAATTGTTTGTTTTAAACTCCATTTTCTTTATAAAGCACTTATTTGTAAAGCTCTGCTTCTCTTTACTTCTCATCACAGTGATAAGTCTTGCCCCTAGTAACATAACTCACAATATAGTCACCATCTTATATCCATGCCATCCATTAGGTGAAATCCTGCTGGATAAAAGAAATAAACCTGTTCAAGGAATAGATTTACTGTACACCAGGGCAATGAATTAAGAAGTCTCCAAACTCTCCAGTGTGTTCTGTATTTCCTGGCCATTTAGCACATCTCTTAGAAAACAAGCAAGAAAGATCACTTTCCTCACCCCGACTTGTAAAGGCAAATTGAATCTAAACTAAAAATAGGATGCATACATTTTTTTAAAAATGCTGAAGTAACTTTTGTCTTTTGATTTTTTTCTCTTTTTTCACTGTCTCCTAGCAAGATAATGCATTCCCTGGGTGTAGTTTACGACGGTGTGCTTTCCCTGAATTTCTATTCATGCCAGAAGAAGTACTACGCTAAAGTTCCAGAGATGTAGGTTCAGTTCCAGGCACTTTAATGGTCTTCTTATGTGACTTTGCACAAAGTGACATGGTGATAGATTTGATATAGTAGTCAGAATTCATTACTAAAGTTAGATTATCTTAAGGTTTGGCTTACACTGTTGAGATGCAGAATAAGGAATGAGTCATTTTCCAGATCCTTGGGTGCTGAACTGCTCTGAAAAATAGGCCATACATTTCACAGACTAAGCCATTAAAGCCTGATATCTTGGAGTGTTACCAGTCACAGAGTCCGGGCTTTTGTGATAAGGAGCCACCTATCATCTTTGTGCATCAACTTGCCACTAACCAAATGAGCTTCCATTTCGCTTTCCATCCCCTTTTGTCTTTCTTTTGAAGACTGTGAGAATCTGTTTTTAGCTAAACTCATGGGCTATACCTAGTGCAATTCTTTCAGTTGTTGCTATTAGAAGATCCTTTGGTATCAATAACCAGACATATGGAATCTATGACTCTAAAAGAAATTGTATAGCATATATCAGTAGCTATCAAACACATAACTACACTGCTTTGGTGGATCTTCTTGCATATATGAGTATTTTAAGGCAACGCAAAATAAAAAGTAACACATAAGGCTTCTACAGAAAAGAAGAAGGAAACTATTCCTTTTAGAAATAGGAAATATATGTTGCATTCTTAAAGAAACCTTGAATTTCAAAATTTATTGACTTTTAAGCAGGGCTGGGTGAATTCAGATTTTTTTTTTTTAAGGACAAATTTGCATTTAATATTGTAACATCAAATAAGTATCTACCGCACTAATTTTCGTTAAGTACACTGCCCACAATTACTTCAGTAAGCGAATTGGCAAGGTTGTCCAAATCTTTTTTATGATTCATTTGATTTTACAAAATACTCATGGAAAGTGAATTTTAAAGTAAGAACCATAAGCATTCACATTATAAACCTTCCTTTAGAATCTACTTTTGAAATATTGGGATTTTCCGGAGAAGGAATTGGGTGAGAGACTAACTGCAGATAATCATCTTGCACCAGAACATGACACTGTAGCAGAGTCAGTAAAACCCATGCTCCATGATGACTCTGGTGTTAGATTTTAAAGCTTCTGAAGTCAAATATTTTGCAAAATTGCTTGATCCAGTTTGGTAAATCCCTAGAGTTTCATAATTCTTTTATACACAATATAATTTATTTCCTATTTTACATTGTTCAAATTATGTTTTTTTCAGACCAATATCTTGTGAAAGAAAATAAAGAGAAGACTGAGTCAATGTTCTGCAAGTAGATGTGGATGTATGTGTGGTCTTTTCTGCTAAATAGAAAGTCTTAGAGAAAATAAGTGCCAATTAACTTGCCTGAATTACTTATTTTCAACTTGGTGGGATATAAAAAGTAATTCTTGCTGTCTAAGAAAACACTTGGTTTTCGACAGCGTGTCTAGTGTTCAGAATCACGCAAGTGCAGAGACAGAGACTTGTGAAACTGGGGGAAGAAACAGGAGATTCAATTCCTTCCCCTGAGGAGATTTTAACTTCATCAAAGATCCCCAGTCATTACAGTATATGGGTCTCTGAGGTGGGGTGTTCTCAGTTACTTCTATTCACATTCTGTTTCAGTTTGCATGAATAATTAAACATTTGTGGATCAGGGAATAAAGTCTCACTATCCCAGCTCCCAGATGAGAGTCCAGACCTGAGGCTGGAGAATACTTCCTCCCTTTTCATGCCCACAAATATTCAATTATTTAAGTAAAGTGCGAAAGTGACATAAGGAGAAAGTGGATACATCCAGACTTTGGAATACTTTCCAGGGAGCTAGGGGAATTCTGAGACAGTAACTGGGCTTTTCTTTAGCCTTTCCAAGTTGATGAGATATACACTGAATTGTGATAAAATATCTGTCTCTATCGATCAAAGCCTCCAGTGGAGATTGTACACAATGATATCTTCTCCAGGTTTTGTGTCTTTTCACTGGTTGTTATAAATCATGTAGTAAATAAGAAGGGTTCACATAATAAAAAACTTATAAAATAGCTTGTTGAATGAGAAATTACTCTTCGTATACCATGATATCATTGTCATTGTGTTCCTTCATGAACTCTCTTGTTCTCTTTTGGGTCTGCATAGAGTTGTCTTTCAATTTGCTCAGGGCCCTTAATATTCATGAACCAATATCATTTAAGCTTTTCTTTCTAGTTGGCCTTCTGAGTGCATCTCAATGTCCTAGTCTTAGTAGATAAAGACTTCAATTTTCACTGAGCTGTCATTCATTCACTAATTTATTGACAGATGCATATTTAACATTACCAGTATCAGCAAAAAACAAATTAACCAATCAAAACCTCCTGTCTGCAGACATATTTTATGCCCTCTGATGAGGGGATAAATTTTTCATTTGTAAATGAAACCCAGCAAGGCAAGCTTGAGAAAGGGTATTGCAAACATGTCTGTTGCAGGATAATACAGCTACTTACTTTATGAGGTACCAGTGCTACAAAACAAGTATTTTATTAACAAATGTTATCTATTGATTTTTATTACCACTTTACCGCTAAACAAACATCATCTTCAATTTTGGCTAGAGAAAAACAGTTGTCAGGAAATAAGAAAGTAACTCTTGTATCATGCTATGGTGTCATACTTGTTGGTAAATAAGAAGTGCATACATATTAAACAACACAATGCAGTTTTTGCATTTTTTTTGTTGGGGTCTTCAGATATATCTTTCATGTGAAAGAAATCTATAATTCATAATAATTATTTCATTAGTTCTATGAAATTCAAGCTTGCAATGCATTGTGGGATGGAAAAGATTAGAGGGAGAGAATAGTAATCTTTCCAAAGAGCAAAATAACTACAAACAGCCTGCTCAGGCAGTGGGTCTTTTACCCTTGAAGAAAAGATAGAAATAAGCACCAAACCATGGGGAGTTTTAAATTTTATTCTTTATCTGTGTCAAAAAGATTGTTAACCAAATCATTTTCCAGGTGAATTCTGTGTTCTGTAAGAGAGACACTTCTTTCCACTCAGCTTTGTATTTTCAAAATCCCAGACTAATTCATTCCTTCCAAAGAAATATTCCTTTCAAATGACTGATGAATAGAGGCATCCATCAGCTTCTAAGTAATTGACAACTGGACATTTTAACAGAAGTAACATGTGAAGCACCATTATAGAGGAGCTGACCAATTCAGTAGTTTGTGCCACTAGTGATAATTAGATGTTACAGTTCAGTGATGTACCGCATTATTCAGCTCTAGAAGGTTTTTCACCAATACAATAATCCCAGATGCATAGCTCTCATGTGTCCAAATAATTGTCTGCACTTGACCCTCTAGGAAGGGGCAATGGTAGAAATGAAGTAAGGAAGAGCCAACAGAATAAACACAAGGATTAGGACTCATTTGCATTTCAGGTGAATTACCACAGAAACTACTTTTCTCTAAACCCTGTATTCTTGTCACTTGTAGTGCTCTACTCAAAAGTGTGGGCAGAGTGGTCTTATCTGTTCTTTCAGTAGAAATGCAGCAAGATTTGGCTTGAAATCAGGTATACACTAAAATATAAACTGACTGTACCACTATGCCTATTGGATGAAGTTTCTATGCAGCAGGTGAAGGAGGAATCATTTTGAGTGTGAGCTACCCAGTTATGTCTGTTCAAATACTAGGAGTGGAAATATATTTGGATTACTAGAGCTAACCATGCAGTCTCTATCTAACCGAGGACGAACATATCAGATTATTTCCTGTCAAGTAAGCAAATTAATCTATTGTTTTATTTCAATTTTTTTGACAGTAAGCACTTATGAGTGAAACTGTAATAATGGAAATATTGATTTCTTATAAATGTGATTTCTCTATTTCTCCTGGGAAATATTTTTATGCAGATTTAGACCAATCATTGAAATACTTTACATTGTCATAATCTGTGTGATTTCAGAGGGACTTAAAACACCAAAATCATTTATGTCACTTATAAGATTTGCAGCCAGCACCACATCACATTTGCATCTAAGGCAAGAAACACTAACTTCATAGTATAAAACGGTAATATAAGTTGCTAGGGACCTGGGTGATAACACAGATTTGGTTTTGGACTGAAGAGAAGATTTTGTAAGAAACTAATGAATTTTGTGAAGACTACTCATGGAAGTTACTTCATGATTTATTCTTTATTGTACAACATAAAAATTGGAAGTACAGTTTCTTATGGGGGGTGATACAAGAGTTCATTGTGAACAACAACTTAGCCTTCTATAGAGGTTTTTATTACTTTCTAGAATCATGCACTTTCATGGCCATGAATTTTGTCTCTGATTTGGTGAAGTTGTGCAATACTCATAGTTCAAGAGTCGTTGAATCATAGAATTATTTTGGTTGCAAGAGACCTTTAAAGATCACCTAGTTCAAATTCCCCTTGCCATGGACAGGGACATCTTTCACCAGATTAAGGTGGCTCTAAGCCTCATCCAACCTCACTTTGAACAATTCCTGTGATAGGATATCCACGCTTTCTCTGGGCAACCACTGCTACTGCAAAAAAATTCTTCCTCACATCTGATCTAAATCTACACTTTTCCAGTTTGAAATTATTGTCCTTAGTCCTATCAGTACAGGCCCTGGTAAAATGTTGTTACCCATCTTTCTTGTAAGCTCCCTTTGTATACTGAATGGCCTTATAACCTTCGTATATTGAGAGGTTGAACAACTGCAACTCTCTCAGCCTTTCTTCACAGGAGAGATGTTCTAGCCCTTGGACAGTTTTAGGTGCCCTCCTCTGGACCTTTTCTGACAGTCTCTTGTTTTTCTGGTGCTAAGGGCCCCACAGCTGGATGCAGTACTCCAGGTGCGGTGTCATGAGAGCAAAGCAGAGGGTGAGAATCACCTCCCTTGACCTGCTGGCCATGCTTCGTTTAATGTAGCACAGGATACAATTGGTTTTCTGGGCTGCAGATACAATTTGCTGGCTCTTGTCCAGTTTTTCATTCACCAATATCCCCAAGTTCTTCTCCGCAGGGTTACTCTCAACCCTTTCATCCACCAGCCTGTATTGATACTGGGGATTGTCCCAGTACAAGTGCAGTACCTTGCACTCAGCCTTGTTGAACTGTCGTGTGGTTAATCCAGTTCTCCAGCTTGTCCAGATTGCTCTGGGTGGCATGCCTTCCCTCTAGTGTATCAACTGCACATCATCTTGGTGTCATCCATAAAATGTTGAAGATGCATAATCTCACTGTCCATGTCAGTAATAAAGATATTAATAGTATTGATCCTAGTATGGACCCCTGAGGGACACCATTCATTACTGATCTCCATTTGGACTTTGAGCTGTTGACTACAACTCATTGGATGTGGCCATCCAGCCAAGTCCTTATCCATCTAACAGTCCATCCATCAAACCCATATGTCTCCAATTTAGTGACAAGAGTGTGTATGCAACCACGTCAAAGGCCTTACAGAAGTCCAGATAGATAACATCAGTAGCTCTTTCTTTATCCACCTAATTAGTCACTCCGTTACAGAAGGCCACCAAATTAGTCAGGCACCATTTGCCCTTAGAAACAGCCATGTTGGCTGTTTCTAATCACCCCCCTGTCTTCCACACACCTTGACATGCTTCCAGGAGATTACTGGGCATGTAGGTGAGGCTGACTGATCAGTAGTTCCCAAGGTCCTCCTTTGTACCCTTTCTAAAAATGAGTGCGAAGTTTCCTAATTTCCAGTCAATGGGAAATCACCTAATTGGCATGATTTTTCAAATACAATGGAAAGTTCCCCCTCAGATAAATTTTCTAAATTTCTGATACTCCTCTAGGATGTCAGTATTGAAAATCTAAGGGTACCTATGTGCTCGCCCTTTACAAGGAACCTGTAAGCGTAACTGGAATATACGGTATTCCTCATGGCCAACTTACTGCTATGGCAGTAGGTAGCTGTGTAGTGTTCTACATCTTAAGCCTGTTCTTAATTTCCCTGCAAGGCAGCTCAATACTTGTAAGAACAGGTGGGATGTACAGCTACTTATGCCATTTTTTGTTGAAGTGTGGGTAGACTTAGCCAACAGGACTAAGACAAGCAACTTGTTTAAAATAAGATTTCAATGATTCAGAAAAAGATGTACCCCATCTTTTTTGTTGCCTGAGGTAAGTAAGCAGCAATCTGAATCATGTCTGTTCTATTTTCTAACTTGGGTGACCCACTACCAAATAAATAGGCAAAGAACAGATTTGTTAGTGCGCACTCATCCCTATTTCCTTGCAAATATAAACTCAGCAATGCCAATAAAGGCTAGAAAAGTACGTTAAAAGAAGGTCAGACAAGTTTAAGTTTCTCAGAGTACAAAATATGTTGTGAATACTACTTTTCCATTTTTCAGCGTATTCTTGTCCTTAATAGGTCCCTTTGGAATAACTTAGATCTCCAGGTTAAAAGTTTCATGGAATTATATGACTTTAGTTTAATTTTTTCTAGAACTTCAGTTCAAAGTTCAGTTAGACTCTTGAGGGAAGACTGGCTATTTCATTTCATCCAGGTATGTTTGCTTTTGTGCCATGTTTTATGTTGCAAATAATTTCAGGTGGAACTTGAGAGTTATATGAAATTTTTAACAGAGAAGTTACTTGGAAATCTAGTTTCAAGAGAAATATCACCACTTTCTCCCAATAATTCTTCTATATTTTAAAAATATATGTCTTAAATTAAACAGCAACAAAATAATAAACCTCAAAATTATTTTCAGTTCTTTAATATTGCAATTTTGCATGTATTTGTTTGAATATTTATGTGCTCACGATTCGGAACTGACTCTTCCACACATCTTTATGTAGTGACTAGCTCAGCAGGGGTGAGCACAAGGTGATAGCATATTTCTTACAAATCTTTAAATTACCGTTAGTAATAGATAAGAAATGTGATTGGTGATAATGTTGCATGTCTTTCATTTTTTATTAAACAATATAGGTGTCAGTCTTCTGGCTTTTCAAACCAAGATATTTGCAAAGGATAATTGGGAAGATGGCAGGTGCTTAGAAGCTAAGGGAACTCTCCTCACCTCTGAAATGAAGTTTATGCTTCCAGTCAGGATATTTCTCTTGGATGATTTCCTTAATTTCTGATGTGAGTTACAAAGCAGTAAAATAGTCCTAAACATTTCTTTAGGTGAAATATCCAGAGATGGAACTAAAGGACTGTGTACTTAGTAAACTAATAACTGATTCAGGCTATACCAAATTAATGTGGAAGGCTTTACCACAGATTAAAGAGCAAGTCTGGATCTCAACTTATTATTAAGAACCTAGCTACCAGTTAGATTCTGATGTAGCAAGGAAAAGATCAAGCTAGCCCAGACTACCTTTGTTCAATAACTTTCCTTTACGGTTAAATAGGTAAACTTCTATTGCATGAAATCTGATCAACGTAGCTCACACCATTCCAGGTTCATACTAGCACACAGTGGTTTTACTCTTCTAAAGTGATTAATCTCTAACATTCTGCTACCTGGACAGTTTCTCCAGAACCTGTTACTGGGACAAGGCCTGTGCTAGATCTTTTTGTCTGTATCAGCATATATCTGGCAATGAAGCACAAAATTTGCAAGTGATATCCTTATTTTGAATACACAATTCTAAACTGCACTCAGTTTTTATCATCTTTCTTCCGCCCCCCAAGTGTATTCCACTTATTATGACTGCTCTGGCTAACAAAAAAAGGAGGGTAACTGTCATAGGTGATTCCCTTCTGAGGGGAACAGAGGGCCCGATATGCCAACCAGACCCTCCCACAGGGAATTCTGCTACCTCCTTGAGGTTCGGGTTAGGGATATTGCTAGGAAACTCCCTGGTCTGGTGCAGCCCTCTGATTATTACCCCCTCTTGGTAATGCAGGTTGGTGGTGATGAGATCATGGAGAGAAGTCCCAAGGCCATCAAAATGGATTTCAGGACACTGGGATGATTGGTTGAAGGATCAGCGGCACAGGTGCTGTTTTCCTCAATCCCATCAGGGGCAGGGAAAAGCACTAAAAGGAACAGGTAAACTCAGCTGATTAACAGGTGGCACAGAGACTGGTGCCGTCAGTGGAATTTTGGTTTCTTTGATCATGGAGAGGTTTACATGGCACTGGGACTGCTGGCGACAGATGGAGTCCGACTGTCTCAAAGGGGAAAAAGGATTCTTGCCCATGAGCTGGTGAGGCTCATTGAGAGGGTTTTAAACTAGGTTTGAAGAGGGAAGTGGACATTGCCCAGTTCACTAGAGATGAGCCCAGGCATGGCATGCCAGTGTAGGGGCTGAGGTCGACAAGCGCATCTACACCAATGCATGTAGCTTGGGCAATAAACAGGAGGAGCTGGAAGCCATCGTACAGCAGGACAGCTATGACTTGGTCACCATCACAGAAACGTGGAGGAATGACCTTCGTAAATGGAGTGCTGTGATGGATGGCTATAAACTCTTCAAAAAGGTTAGGTAAGGAAAGAGAGATGGTGGGGTGGCTCTGTGTGTTAGGGACTGCTTCGATTGTATAGAGCTTGATGATTGTAATGACAAGGCTGAATGTTTATGGGTAAAGATGAGGGGGAAAGCCAACAAGGCAGACATCCTGCTGGGGGTCTGTTATGGACTACCCAAGCAGGAAGAAGAGGTAGGTGAGGTTTTCTACAGGAGGCTGGTAGAATTCTCACAATCACTAGCCTTTGTTCTTGTGGGGGATGTTAGCTTATCGGACATCTGCTGGAAATACAACACAGCAGAGAGGAGATAGTCAAGGAGGATTCTGGATTGTGTGGAAGATAACTTCCTGATGCAGCTGGTAAGTGAACCTACCAGGGGAGATGCCTTGCTAGACCAGCTGTTTACTAGAAGGGCAAAGTGGTCCAGGAAGGCTGAACTTTCCTCAGGGAAGCAGTTTTAAAGGCACGGGAGCAGGCTGTCCCCACGTGCCACAAGACAAACCATCAGGCGAGACGACCAGCCTGGCTAAGCGGGGAGTTCTTGCTGGGACTCAGGAAAGAAAGGAGGGTCTACACTAATGGGAGAAAGGGCAGGTGACTCCAGAGGAGTACAGGGCTCTCATTAGATCACGCAGAGAGGAAATTAGAAAGGCAAAATCCCAGCTAGAAAGCAGTCTGGCCATTGTTGTAAGGGATGACAAAAAATGTTTTTACAAATACATGAACAACAAAAAGAGGGCCAAGGAGAGTCTCCATCCTTTATTGAGTGCAAGGGGCAGTATTGCCAACAAGGATGAGCAAAAGACTGAAGTACCTCATACGTTCTTCTCTTCAGTCTTTAATAATCAGACAGGTTATTCCCAGGGCAGTCAGCTCCCAGTGCTGGAAGACAGGGAAGAAGAGCGGAACAAACCTCCCATAATTCAGGAGGAAACAGTTAATGACCTGCTATGCCACCTGGATGTTTACAGGTCTATGGGGCAGGATAAGATCTACCCAAGAGTTCTAAGGAACAGGCAGAGGAGTTGGCCAAGCCACTCTCCATCATCTATCAGCAGTCCTGGCTAACAGGGGAGATTCCAGATGAGTGGAGGATCATCGGTGCAATGGCCATCTACAAGAGGGGCCAGAAGGAGGATCCTGGGAACTACAGGCCTCTCAGCCTGACCTCAGTGCTGGGCAAGATTATAGAGGGATTCATCCCGAGTGCTCTCACCAGGCGTGTGAAGGACAACCAGGGGATCAGGCACAGCCAACATGGGTTCATGAAAGTCAGGTCCTGCTTGACTAACCTGATCTCAATTTATGATCAGGGGACCTGCCTAGTGGATTAAGGAAAGGCTGTGGATGTTGTCTACCTGGAACTTAGTAAGGCCTTTGACACTGTTTCGCACAGCATTGTCGTGGAAAAACTAGCTGCCCATGTTTTGGAGGGGTGTGCTATTTTTTGGATAAAGAACTAGCTGAATGACTGAGCACAGGCAGTGATGGTGAATGGAGTTAAATCCAGCTGGCGGCCGGTCACAAGTGGTGTCCCCCAGGGCTCATTTTTGGATCTGGTCTTGTTTAACGTCTTTATCAAAGATCTGGATGAAGGAATTGAGAGCACCCTTGGTAAGTTTTCAGATGATACCAAGTTGGGTGGGAGCGTCGATCTGTTTGAGGGTAGGAAGACTTTCCAGAGGGATCTCGACAGACTGGATTGATGGGCCGAGGCCAACTGTATGAGTTTCAACAAGGCCAAGTGCTGGATCCTGCACTAGGGTCACAACAACCCCATGCAATGCTACAGGCCTTGGGAAGAGTGTCTGGAAAGCTGCTTAGCGGAAAAGGACCTGGGGGTGTTGGTCAACAGCTGAAGATGAGCCAGCAGTGTGCCCAGGTGGCCAAGAAGGCCAATGGCATCCTGGCTTGTATCAGGTAAGGTATGCCAGCAGGAGTAGGGAGGTGATCGTGCCCCTGTACTTGGCACTGGTGAGGCCGCACCTTGAGTACTGGATTCAGTTTTGGGCCCCTCCTTACAAGAAAGACACTGAGGTGCTGGAGCATGTCCAGAGAAGGGCAGTAAGGCTGGTGCGGGGTCTAGAGAATGAGTCTTATGAGGAGCGGCTGAGGGAGCTGGGACTGTTCAGTCTGGAGAAGAGGATGCTGAGAGGTGACCTTATTTGCTCTACAACTACCTGAAAGGAGGTTGTGGTGAAGCAGATGTTTGTCTCTTCTCCCAACTAACTAGCAACAGCACAAAAGGCAATGGCTTCAAGTTGCGTCAGGGGAGGTTTAAATTGGATATTCGGAAAAATATCTTCACTGAAAGAATGGTCAGACATTGGAACAGGCTGCCCAGGGAAGTGTTGGAATCACCATTCTTGGAGGTGTTCAAAAAACTTGTAGATCTGGCAATTCCGGATATGATTTAGTAGGCATGATCGTGTGGGGTGGATGGTTGGGCTTGATGGTTTTAGATGTCTTTTCCAGCCTATGATTCTATGAGTCAATGATTCTATTCTATTCCATCTCTTAGCTCTAATTGACAGAAGAATGAAAAACAAACATTTAACTTCGAGTAATGGTTTTCCATTACTAAAATTCTGTAGAAGAAAAAAATGCATCACATATTATGCAGTCCCTTTGGCAACTCTCCACAAAAGGTAGCATAAACCCTACCAGGGAAATATGTACTATGTACAGACAGTGCAATTGGTTTCTTGAAGCCTTGCCTCTAGTTTTGTACTTCATCACTTATTCCTTCAATGAAGTAATATTCTGCCTGGTTAGACAAGGTCTTTAAAGCAATTACAAAAGGTTAATTCTGCCACGTTAGCATATCTAATGTGATACTAATGCTACGATATGTGGTGAACAGCAGTAGTTTTATCCATCATATGTATTTAATTGTCATACCCATGTGTCAAAGTATTTCTGAAAAAAATGACCTCCTGAATGTACAGCTGACCAGTCTGTTTTTTTAAATTATTATTTTCTGCTAGTAAATTATGATTGTTTGGTTTCCTTCTACCCAGAAAAGACCCCTATACATATACTGAGATGTGTTTTTCTTTCTATTGTAAAAAGATACAGGTAGTCTGGTCATCACAACTTTGCGTCTCTTAGATAAACATTTTTTAGAAAATGCAGCTAACCTGTCTATTAATTTCAGAAATGGCACTGTTCAGGCTCAGTGAAGCAAATTTTGCAGTTGTTAAGATGGAGCATCTAAGTATCCTTTAACGTGTGCATGCTCTTTGGTGGTTTTGATCCAAATCTGAAAAAATAAATGTCAATTTATTGTAAGATAATATTACTAGGAAATTCCTAAATTTCTCTTTCTGTTATGTTAAGCTAATCCACTGGAGATATCCCCAGTGCCAGCCACAGTTAAAATGGGAAAGTGTGACTTAGAAGTGAGAAGGAAAATGTAGTCAAACTCAAACTAGACTTTAGTTTCACAGAACTGTGTTAGTCATACTGCAATACTAGCTTACATTGGCTTACCACAAAGGTATCTGGCTATGGTTTTCACCCTGTTTAGAAGGATGGTGAAGAAATGTAAAATGTAAAACTATTTTGATCTCTAAAAATTATTAGGAGATGAAAGGGAGGGGACAATGACACTGTGCTTTTCTGTAACTGAAAACATAAGTGTTTTCACTTTGTTTTCACAAATATCATTGGTGGTAGGAGGGAAAAGAGTGCAGATGAAGTGAGGTCAGATCAAGCACAACATAAATGAGAAGCAGAGAGAGAAGACAGGTTTAAAAAAAAAGAAAAATAAAAGAAATAAAGACTATAGATGAGAAGGTGACATTTAAAGTAAGATCAGAAGAGTTACAGAGGAAAGAACAGAGAAGGGAGGAAAATGATAGTAGTATTCTTATAAGTGAATTCTGTTTTAATAGATGCTGAAAAGGAGAAAATAAAGATAGCAAAGAGATGTTTTTCCATACATAACGAATGATGTAAAGAAATCAGAAAAATACTTCCTTAGTTTTTCAGAAGGATGTTTTGTAGCTGCTGGCAGCTGCAGCTGCACGGATAATATATGACTTGTAGTGTCAACATGAATGAACTCTTATAAACTACATTTTAAAATGCTCTCATTTTCACTAGGAAATCCAGGGCTAATAAGTCACCAGCAGCTGTTAATTACAACAGTTGTGATCCAAAGAAGCACTGGACTTTTTCGATATTTCTAATGCCTGACACTGTCCTTAGATGACCAATAGAGGAATCATAAAGATGCCTACATCCTCTTCCACCTATGGCTTTTAGACTGCTGGAAATGCACCAAGACAAAAGCCAGGTCCAAGAAATTACAGGTGCAAACAAGAGTTTCTACAAATGACATTTAATGGTGGGTTTTCAGCTGCGGTAGAGTATGGTTAAGCCCACTTTGTGTCTTCAGTTAAGAGTTTTAACATGTGACTTAGATGTTCTAGATGAAGGCACTTATTGTGACATAGAAGTGTTTTGTTCAACATATTGCCTATGAGAAGTGGTGCATGCCAGGAGAATGAGAAGCAGTGGGCACAAGCTGAAATATGAAGCACTTGTGCTGGACATAAGGAAAAAATATCACTGTGCAGAAAGAAAAATATTGGAGCAGAGGCCCCAACAGGTGTTGCAACCTCTGCCCATAGAGGTTTTCAAGATGACTCTGCTTTGTATAGATGTTTGGATTAAAGAACTCCTAAGGTCACTTCCAGACATAATTATCCTACGGTTCTGTTTTGCTTAACTGCTTAGACATCTTTAACTAACCGAAACTGTGATTATAATGGCATTTTTTTAACCTCATTTTCTGAAAAAATGTTAATACTTATCCTCTGAAGCCATAAATATAATAATAAATACATAATTTACTTATGTTTCTGAAAAAGAAATTTAATGAAATATAAAAGTACCTGTCTGCTTATAAAAGTTTTTTTATAGATACAGATTTTGTAATTATTTGAATTTTATCTTAAATTTATCCTGTTTAATTCTATATTTCAATATGTAAGCATGTTTACACAGTTTCATTTTTGTCATAAAAGAAGTGAATGTGTTTAAATTGAGCTTAAGTACGAGAAATCTTACAACTTTGGAGTTTTTTTTATGTTATAGCCATATTGATGAGATACAGACTTGACAAGTGGACAATAGCGTGAATGGTGGACTATTGGGTGTGTGCAAAGGGTTGTGATTACAGCAGCCTGTCCACGTGGTTGCAAGTTTTTACAATTGTGTTAGCTTCGGCATTGATACTAGGGCTAATGCTTAACATTTTTACTGGTGACCAGGGTGATAAGGCATAATGTGTTTGCCACAAATTTGTTTGATACGAAACTGGAAGAAATGGTCAATATGTAGGAAGACAGGATTGCAGAGGGTCTTGGACAGACTGGAAAAGTAGGCAGACAGGAACCTTATGAGGTTCAGCAATGTTGAATGCAAAGCCTGGCCCCTGGGATGGATGAAGCCTTACAGAAGGACAGGGTGGAGCTGACCAATAAGAAGCAGCTCTTCAGAGAAAGGTCTGAAGCCTCAGGGACACTGGTAGAGATTAGGTTTTTCCTACCGGATCTTCGAATCAACACCAGGTTAGCCATGAGGCAGCAGTGCCCCTGGGAAGCAATGTAGACACTGCTTACTGGGCTGCACAAGCAAGGTTTTAGCCAATAGGTCCAGGAAAGTATCCTACCCTATCTCACTACCTGTGAGATGCACCTGGAGTACAGTGCCCATCCTGGGGCTCCTCCATATGGGTCAGGAACTCATGTACCGATGCAAGTCCCCATGGAGGCCACCAAAGTGGTTGGGGACTGGCACATGTTTTGATGAGAGGCTGTGGGAGCTTGATCTGTTCACCTGGGAACACATTTTCCAGAGGGCCTTATTAATTGGCTGTATCAAGCTATCCAGGAAAGAAGTGTAAAGAACACAGAGCTAGATTCCTCTCAGAGTTGTACAGAGCAATGGACGGACTCTTGCTGTAACGTGGAAAATTCTGGTTGAAGGAAAGTTTTTTTTACTGTGGAGGCAATGAAACACGACAACACTTGGCCAGAGACATCAGGTGCCCTGAGAAGCTGTGGAATCATTGTTATTGGAAATACTCAGAGCTGCATTGAACACAGACCTAATCACCTTCTCTAATTGGACCTGCTTTGAGCAGGGTCTGGGGTTTGTGACCTCTGAAGATCCCTTCCTACCCACGCTGTGACTCTGGTTTAATTTCATTAGCAGCTCTGTATAACTGAGAAAAATCTAGTAGCTTGCATTATGGACCAAATATCGTACTCTCCAAATCAAACTCCATAGCCACATCTTTGGGTTTTTTGATTTACCTCCAGGTAGCTACAGGCAAGTTTTTCCTCTCTGTTCAAGCCATTTAAATTAGCATATTCATATTTTGAGGCTCCTTTTCTTTTTGGTAATCATTTTTTTTTTAATGTAATATGAATGTATAGATACAGAAAAGCATTGCTATTGACTTGTTCATTTCAGAACTTAATTATTACTATATTTACACTATTGCATTAGAGGTTAAAGGTTAGAATGGTTCACCTGGCTGGCCTTCATAGTCAGGGGTATATTAGAAGAGGAAAGAGTAGACTATTTTGGAAAACTGTGAAGCACCTGAGGACGAATTTTGAAAAGGAGGAGAAGTGTACACAGAGAGACATAACTAGCTCTGACAGTGTCAGTGAATAAAGAGTGTAGAAAACAGACTACGTACATCATACATCCTCATTTTCCACAGTTGTGCATATTCCCATTCCTGTCTCACCAGAAAAGTAAATGTGAATCAGACCATCAGTTTGAAGGGGTTCTCCATATCTCCACATCCTCACTATGTTGATATTAATCCAACATCATTAGTCACTTTAAAACAAGTTGACTTTAAAAAATCAAAAAATCCATTATAACTAAATTAGAAATTCTAGGAAAAACACATGTAAACTTCTGTCACTCTTCTCTCATTTTATACTAGGAGATTCACTCCACGTCTTAACTTTCAAAACTAGACCTAATATATGATTTTCAAATTATAACCCCTTATTCCACTTCCCAGCAGAAGTTTTCTGATATGTGCCAGAGAAAAATTGCTCAGTAAATCTTACGGGTCAAGTCTTGGTTTCAATACTTTAGAAGGAGGTCTGATCAATGCAGGAGCACAGCCTTAATGTTGTTTCATAACTGGTACTTTTAATTTGACTGTGTTATCATAACCTTTTTATTTTGTTTCTATTTAATTCTTATGATCTTCCTGATGTTTTGAAATAAGTGTGAGACATCCTTTACAGGTAAAGTCTAGTTCTATCATTATTTCCAATAGGACTGACTCCTAATCTTGCTGAAATGGTCACTATTTTCTTTTCACCACACTCACAAGTGAAGTCACCTCCACTTCCAGAAGAACTGAAAGTAAACCATCTTCATGGAAGTTGGAAGACCTCTATTTTCCAAGGTTAGCAAACTAGTTAGCCAACTGTTAGGCATCAGAGAGGTATAAAGAAGCCAAGGGAATTGCAAATGATTTCAGGACATGTAAGTAATTAACCAGAAGCATCTGTGCCTCCCTGAAGGGCTAACTTCCTACAGTACATCCCTAGCACACGGATATACCTCTTAAACTCTAAAGAGAGTGATCTAGCAGTGTGTCATGTAATTAAGTGTTCTCCAGAGCTCAGTGTGCTGCTACGACATTAAATAGATTGTCTTAACAGAACAGAGACTGTGAGTGAAGATGGGATTTAGGATTTCTGCAAGTACAGAGGGCATCTGGTAGAAGAAAGAAGCAGGACAATATGAGGGGAGACCTGATTGCAGCCTTTCAGTACTTAAAGGGAGCCTACAGGAAAGATGGGGACAATCTTTTTAGTAGAGACAGCAGTGACAGGACGAGGGGTAATGGTTTTAAACTAAAACAGGGTAGGTTTAGGCTGGATATAAGGAAGAAATTCTTTACAATGAGGGTGGTGAAACACTGGAACGGGTTGCCCAGAGAGGCAGTGGAGGCCCCATCCCTGGAAACATTCCAGACCAGGTTGGACAGGGCTCTGAGCAACCTGATCTCGTTAGTGGTGTCCCTGCTCGCTGCAGGGGGTTTGGACTACATGACCTCTAGGGGTCCCTTCCGACCCAAAACTTTCTATGATTCTATGATTCTACGAGTAGCAGGAGACCTTAGGGGAAATATTCTGTGGGAGTAGGTAGAAGACTACAGACTATAGATTACTTCAAAGGTAGCAAAGGTGGAGGAATGAAAGATAATATAGTAGAATGATAAAAAGAAAAATAATGAAAAGAGGCCAGCTCAGTTTCCTGTCCCAGACACTCGACAAAAAGGTAGAGTTCTTCTTTGAGTGCTATGTGAAAGATTGGTTGCATTCCAAGGTCTCATTCAATTTTGAATGTGAAAGTTTCGTAGAGTACCAAATCTTAGACAAAATGTAGCTATTTTACACTAAGGTATTAAATGTACAACTTCATTTAAGTAAGACATATAAAAGGGTGAACCAACAAGGCTTTGTTTGTTCATTTGATTATGATTGTCAGTACAGTTGTAATGGGGTAGATTTCTTTGGTATCTCTTTTTTTCTTTTTTAATTTTTTTTTCTTTTCTTCTTTTTTTTTTTTTTTTTTTTTTGTGGCAAAGAAGATTCCGTAACTGTATATAGTCTGAAATGTGGCAGTAATGCTGTACTTGATATACACAGCTACACGCCTCTCTAAGTGCAATAAGAAGTCAGTGCTAAAGGAAAGCGTGGACTATTGCTAGGATATTGCCTCCAGCATCTAATGCCCCAAGAATCCATTTACAATTGGAATCTACTGCATCACTTATGTTTTAGCATTTATTAGGAACTTGAAGATCAATTTATCAAATCAGGCTGCCGGAAAAAAAAAAAAGAAGACATTGCTCTATGTTCTCTGCTGTATTGTACTGGGATATCAGCACTTAAAAGCCTACAATATAATCAGAGCCTTGTAATTAGTAATCATTCATTACAAGGTGAAAACACCATATAGAGCACTTACAGCCCCAAAGGATTTCATTGTTAACTGCAGCTAGTGTTGTTTTATGATTCCAATAACTAAAATCTATTGACTGTGATTTTATTATGGTTTGCAAAGAAAGGAATTGAATGTCTCTTCTACTTTCCTCTAGCCTCAGGCGTTTGCTGTCTGTCTTATTTTCTGCTACCATTAAAAATGAAAATCTGGAGAGAAGTACATTTCTTTGTGTTAGATCACCGATGGTAATTAGCAATATGCAAGCAATTGATGATATTAAAGTAACACATTTAATCCTGAGTATCAAGCTGTAGTGCCCTGTTCATTAATATACTTAAAACCATACGGTTGCTTTTGTTTTTGGTGTCAGTTTGGTTGGATGGGCAATGCTTTGGCACAACATAAGATACACTTATTGGTTCTTAAAAGGTCTTTATTCACACTTGAGCCAAAGCAGCTGGTAGAGGGCTAAAGAGTACTCAAGTCACCCAAATCTCTGGATATTGCTTTCTGCTGCACCATCTGTATCCAGTTAAATAGTCTCAACTTTTGCCAAGTTTGGCCAATTTATATGTTAAATCGGTTGCTGAAAACAGGATCCAAGATACTTGCGCCGGAAAAAAAAAGTATTAAACTGCAAACTCTTATACATTAATCATTTGTTTTGGAAAAATCCTATTCAAGTTCTGGTGCACAAATAATGCCAATGAGATGTCATATTTCTCAGTCTCCAAGACAAAAATAGGAGGGCAAGTGTGACTTCAGCACATTTTATTCCCAGAGAAGGGCATGATTTTCAGCCTGAGAGGAGGCACCATCCAACTTCTTGTTGGACAAGTCAAAAACTGCCAGTCCTGTGAAGCAGCTGTAGATTCAATTGCTATTGCAAATGTTTTTTCACCCACTATATGCTACAATCGAATGAATCTTAAACTGGCTAGTTACTGACATTTTACTTGTAACCAGCTAAACATTGAAGCAATCCTGAGTACCATACATTTAGTGCTACTATTTGATGAGGATAATCTGTAATCAAATCAGTGTTTTAATTTTTTATTAGATTAATTCTGGATTTTTCCCTGATACATCCTGTCAGTGATGTTCCATCTACTGAATTCATGTCAGTAATCTCCAAGTAGAAGTTTGAATTTGACTATCTCACTAAAACCTACTCAATGGACTAAAAGTGCCTCTTTTTTGGGGAGGGATGGGGTTACTGGTTTTGTCTTTAAAAAAATATGTTAATTGCTGGCAAAAAGAGATTTTTTATAAATGCTTTAAAACACCCTGAGTCTGATTTTGTATGCCTTTGTTCTTCCTTTGTCTAATTCTTCATTTTATACATTTTACTTTCATATTTTATATTCTTCCATTGCAAAGATGTTTACACTTTGACTGCAGGATTTGTGTTTGTATTGCCACCAGTAAGACCTTGCCAAACTTCTGACATGATAGTTTCAGAGTCCTGTTCTCCTTCCCTACAGTAATACCATAAAGCATGATTTTTTTCTGGTTCTCACTCTCGTGTTGAAAGAATGTGAATTCATTTCAATGAGAATGTTTCCCTGCTGAGATCTGATGATATGCCCAAGTAAGTGGCCTAACTTCAAAGTTAAATCAGTTACTTTAAAAATTAACCCTGGGTTAAATAACAATAGAAATAATTTCTAATACAAACATGTCAGAAATAATTGCTTATGAAAATATTTGGTTATGTTGCACAATCTTGCTTCTATGGCTCTCTGTTTGACTGGTGGTAGCTACAAGAAACAGAGTATTCAGGTCTAGAACACAAAGGCTACCATTACTTCACCTTTGAATAAAATTTCAAATTGATTGCCTCAAATTTTTCTTAATTTTTAACTGCATTTTTTTCGTCATGAGAAATACAAAGGCTCTTAAAAGGGGGAGGGGGCTAAGATTGTCTTGTTTCAAGATTTATTGAAAAAGACTTAAAATCACAATATCCTTTTTCCATAGTGAAGGGTCACAAACTCTTCCTAAACCTATAGATCAGTCTGTACTTGATAATGCATGAGCTGAGTGAGTCTGAAATGTAGTGCCTTTGGTAATTTTTTGGCACTTTTGTTTGTTTTGTTTATATATACATATGTGATAAGTGAAAATGTTGTTTTTTAAAATGTATACTTTTCTTGTAAAATATAGACAATAATCTTAGCAAAGGGCCAAACTATTTTTTCCAGCTTCCCTGGTTTCATTGCAGCAAGTGGTACACAGATGTGTTTTGCCTGTTGGATTTCTGCATTACTTTTTACAGGTTTCTTGGTTACAGTTCATCCAGGTAAAAACATAAATCTTGAAAGTTACAAGTAATGACTTCAGAAAATGTAATTAACTTATTGAATGGTAGTTAAAATTTATCAAGACCTACATAAAAACTTTCTGCAACCAAGAAGAGATGATAGCCTTTTCTTTTTAAAACTGTCTTCACACTAGGGGAAAAAAAAATTGAACAACTAGTGTTGAATTACTCATTTCGCTTTCCAGATGACAAGTCAGAGATTTATCAGGTGGTGCCAGTGTTTCATGTCAAGTGTTATATCGGATTTCAATACAATGACACCACTGTTTCATTATTAGATCTGAACTACCTAAATTAAATTGGAGTTATCAGCTCTTCTGTTTGGGTGATGATGGCTAATTTTCAAAAATTGTTCATAACCTATTTGATATTTATTGAAGTATTAGGATGCACTATGAATGCCATCTCTGAAATGAAACCATGCCAGGATTCTTAATCTCATGTACTTCTGTTGCATGAATTTTTACTACTAATATGCATTAATTTTTTAGAAATTATAATAATATTTTGTTAGAAAAGATGAATACAAGAATGATTTAAAGTTGGTCTCTGTTTCATTAACCCTGTGGGACATGGATGGTGCTTAGTGTGAAGAAACTGCTACACCTTACATTCATCTTCCATTCAGTGATCTCACTTAGAGTGGCTGCAAGTAATGTGTCCTGTAGTTTTACTTGACTAGATTTAGATGTTTTGTAAACTAATCTCTTAGATTTACCTTAAAAAAACCAAATACATAAAGAATCATAAAGAGGTCCTAAATTACTGTTGTAAAACAGTCTTTTGGAGCCTGAATCTCTTAAAGGAGATTCCACTGAAAGCAAATAGATTAAGGATGAGGGATGTGGGGTCATAAGTTTTAGCTCAGAAATATTTAGTAAAACTTTTACTTATGAACTACCATAATCCTAAATGGCTTTGGTAATGGTTGGGTGTCTCAGAGCAATCTCACTCTGTGCTGCATACTTTTCTGATTCCACAGCTCAGATGTGGTTTATATACACATTTTGCTTAGTACTTCAGTAACACTCAGAAGAAAAATGGTTATGTAAGAAGATATGACTTAGTGTTTCTCTGTCATCCAGTGGTAACAGAAACCTGGCCATTCCATATTACTATGAGAGGTAAAACGAGACAAATCAAAGACGAGACTTCAGAATCAAACACTGTCAGGTCTGAAAACAGTACAGCAGGAGTTCCTAAACATGTTAGCTTTACTGTGACATCTCTGTCACAGCAACTTATTTTCATGATACCCGGAACCCAGAGTGACGAAGTAATGAATTACTACTGAAGTAACTGTCCATTGCTGAAATGAATCCCCTGTGCAGGACAGAGTGTGTTTCTCAAAACGTAATTTTGTAAGGTCCTGTCTTTTAAACCAGGTTTACAAGCAAGATGCAAATTTACAATTCTTTCTTGCAGAAGTCTTGAGTAAGATATTTCTGTCCTGCCCTGGGATTGCGATTTTCATGTATTCCAGTCTGTACCTCTTCCCTAGGCCTCCAACAAGTTTAAGTGCATCATAATTGTTCTGCATTTCCAAAATTTTAAACTTGCAAAACCCATGCACCAATGATCTCATGAAGGATAAGTGACCTGGAAAGGTATTTTCAGAGCACCTTCATTTAGGTAGCAATAGGCTCATGAAATCTCAGGCTTTCAAGAATGAGAAAAGGAAGAATGTGTTCATGTATACAGTGGTCTTAACTAATTCTTGTTACTAAAAGCTTCTATATTAAGGAGTTGTGCAAACTAGTTGCATTTCTCATAATAAAACTTTAAAAGATTCATATTAGTGTAAAGGACCATAAGAAAATTTTCACTATTATGAAAATATTTATTTTATTCTCACATGCATGCTGTCCTAATTGCACTGAACAACCGCCAGGGGCTGTGCAAATGTAGCAAAAGAATTTTTCTCAGTTGGCCTTATGATTTGAATTGACCCATTGTCATTGCTGTCTGCATGTAGACTCTCAAGTTCTCTTCATTTCAGGCTCCAGTGAATTATCCACATAGCTGAGCTAGTCATATACACTAGCCTGAATACTCAAAGCACTGTAGGAGTAACAACACAGACTGTACAGTGTAATTCATTTGCCTGTTGTCACGGATAGATCTCTTGTAGAAACTATGCTGGCTGACTTGTCTCAGTGTCACACTGCAGCCCACTGTGTAGATACCTAACTGCCTCACAAAGATTATTTACTCAGGTAAAGTGCTTTAATTCCTAGTTTAAGTAACAAAGTTGGAAACCTACTAATTATTCTCCTAAGTACCTCTAATCCATCAGTGACAAATACAAATCCACTCCAAGGCCTGTACCCTTTCATCTCTTTCTAGCTGCACCTGTTCTCATTCTCATTCTTTTTCTCTCTCACATGCTAACTTTTTTTTTTCGTTTTATCCTTTGGATGTAATAGCAGCTGTATTTGTCATTCATTTTCCATGTTGTCACTTTCTTAATATTTTTGTCCAGCCCTCTGTGATTTAATGAGATGACAATGAGGGAAGACTATGAACTGGCACTCGTTCCAACTTCTTCCTGATAATTTTCAAGCGTGATAAGATTCAGGGAGGGAAGAAGAATAGCTTCAATAAAATGATATCCTGCTTTCCTATGTTTATTTCCATCACTGACTTCCATATCAAATTCACTCATTCGTAAACTAAAATCAGATTTTCCTGTCAGAAATACATGCTTGTCTTTTCTCTGAAAACCAAACTGAGTGCTTCTTGTCTCCTACCTCATCACCCACAATAAAGATTCTAGAATTAAAACTTAACAGGAAGCTTGTGGTAGTGCATGGAAAAGAATAATGTATTGTCATTGTAGTGCTGACAGGACTAAATTTTTTCTAAGAGATTAACATCTGTCTTTTCTGAGACACTGTGATGTGTTGACCCTGGCTGGATGCCAGGTGCCCAACCAGCCACCCTGTCACTCCTCAGCAGGATGGGGTGGGGGAGAAAAAACGTGGAAAAAACCTCATGGGACAAGATAAAAGCAGTTTAATAAAGCAAAAGTTAAAGCCATGTGCAGAAACAAAGGCAAATAAAACATGTATTCTCTACTTCCCATCAGCAAGCAATGTCCAGCCACTTTCTGAGAAGTAAGGCTGCAGTATGCGTAGTGGTTGCTGTGGAAGACAACTTCATAATAACAAATACCCTCCCATCTGCTCCTTTCTCTTAGCTTTTATTGCTGAGCAGATGTAGTATGGTATGGAATATCCCTGTAGTCGGTTTGGGTCAGCTCTCCTGGCTATGTCTCCTCCCAAGATCTTGCGCACTCCCAGCATAGTATTAAGGCGGAGAATATTGGAGAGACAGCCGTGATGCTGTGCAAGCACTTCTAAGCAGTAGCCAAAACACTGGGGTGTTATCAACACCTTTTCCAGCTACCAATACAAAGAACAGCACTATGAGGGCTGCTGTGGGGAAAATCAGCTCCATCTCAGGCAGATGGTATTATGTATGACAACAAAACAAAATATTTTTGTGTTACTGTCTTTTTACTCCAACTGAGAGACAGTTCAATAAACATACCTTGTGCCTTAAAGAAGTTTTTCTCAGAAAATATTAACCCACTCCTTTAGTGTCATGATTGACTGCCAGTGTGAAAATTGAGATATGGCATTGATGAAAATTATGATGATGATGCTAATAATAATAACAATAGTAACTATAATGACAGTGCTACCAGTAATAATAGTTTGTCCACTGGCTGGAGATTTTCCTTAATTACTTTAATTCTCAGAGTTTCACAGAAAGTGTTTTTGAGTGTGTATAAGAGTTACAAACTAAGCAGCATCTTGAGCTACTGCGAAAAAAATGAAGGAAAGAGCAACAGCTTCTTTGGGAGCTGTTTTTTTGATAACTTTAGTGAGATCCTTAAGCATATTATTCAATCCCAAGTAAGTGAAATAAGATCCAGTTAAGAAGCTTAAACTGTAGAATAAACCCTCAGGAAGAAAATAATTTCTTTAAAATTAAAGGGGAATCTAGTACTAAAGATGTCAGTAACTTCTATGTGATAAAACAGTTGAAAAGAAAGAAGTGAAGTTAAAGTGAAGGACATGCATATGAATGTTCAGTGAGATAGTAGGTCAGAGAAGATGAAGGACTTACTCATTCTTTTTATGTGGAACTGAAGGTCTACAAACCCCAACCAGTCAATTTATTTAAATGGTACTAATAAGGTCTCTGGCTCTCAGACTTCGTATTAATTGGTGCAATCCAAATGTAATAAAAATATATATAGCAAATAAACCTGAAATTAAGCAAATAAGAAACACTAGAGACATCATAATGTAAACTCTTTTACAAAGCCACCACTGCCATCCTGCTCTTTTACAAGAAAATTTTCCAGGAATTTCTAAGATTTCCTGGTTATATCAGTAGGGGAATTACCTTCAAACTGAGACGCATAAATAGGATTTAGGGGGACTATTTCCTTCCATTTTAAGAAACAGTTAATACTTCTTTCCATTAGTCATATCCAAGGCTAAAACAGGTACACCCTCTATTTGATGGCATGTGGAGATCCACAGGATATTTCAAGCTGAAAGCAAATATGTGGGGGGAGGAAAGGGGAGAGGAGTCTTTCTTCTCCTGGCATACGTTGTGCAGAGTGTGCTGGTGAGTCTGCCCCTAAAGTTTTCTCAGTAACATTTTGGATAGAAAAGAAATGTTAAGGAACAAGAAAACAAGATTGCAGAGTATGAAAGGGAGGGGGACAGGCCATGATGCTTGAAAGTACTTAAATAATATTTGTAAAGGGAAAATAAAACACAGCATCAGGAAGAAGGTGATGGATGACGGGATACAAAGTAGGGAAAGAAAGATCGTTGAATAAAATTTCTGTTTAATTAGTCCAAGTGGAATATATGTCATCAAGCTGTGGTACCGTATCTGTCACTACTATTCTTTCTTTCTAGTTGTACTGGTTTGGGCTCATATGGTGCTGTGTTTTCGAATTTTGATAAAAATATTGTTGATAACATAGTCATGTTTTAGTTACTGCTGAACAGCGAATCAATGACATAGAATCAAGACTGCTTCAGATTCTCACACTGCCCTGCTAGCAAGGAGTCTGGGGATGCACAAGAGCTTGGGATGGGACATGACTCGGACAGCTGACCCCAGCTGACCAAAGGGATATTCTGTACCATATGACATTGTGCTCAGTAACAAAAGGTGAGTGAAGAAGGAGGAAGGGGGGATATTCAGACCTATGGTGTTTGTCTTCCAGAGTAACCTTTATGTGTAATGAAGGTCTGCTTTCCTGGAGATAGCTAAACACCTGCCTGCTGATGGGAACTAGTGAATTAATTCCTTACTTTGCTTTGCAGCTTTCACTTTTCCTGTTAACCCATTTTACCTCAACCCACAAGTTTTCTCACTTTTACATTTTCACAGAATCACAGAATCACAGAATAGTAGGGGTTGGAAGGGACCTCTGTGGGTCATCTAGTCCAACCCCCCTGCCGAAGCAGGGTCACCTACAGTAGGCTGCACAGGATCTTGTCCAGGCGGGTCTTGAATATCTCCAGAGAAGGAGACTCCACAACCTCCCTGGGCAGCCTGTTCCAGTGCTCCGTCACCCTCAGAGGGAAGAAGTTCTTCCTCATGTTCAGACGGAACTTCCTATGCTTCAGTTTGTGCCCATTGCCCCTTGTCCTGTCACTGGGCACCACTGAAAAGAGCTTGGCCCCATCCTCCTGACACCCACCCTTCAGATATTTGTAGGCATTTATAAGGTCCCCTCGCAGCCTTCTCTTCTTCAGGCTGAACAAGCCCAGTTCCCTCAACCTCTCCTCGTAGGGGAGATGCTCCAGTCCCCTCACCATCCTTGTAGCCCTCCGCTGGACTCTCTCCAGTAGCTCTTCATCTTTCTTGAACTGGGGAGCCCAGAACTGGACACAGTACTCCAGATGGGGCCTCACCAGGGCAGTGTAGAGGGGAAGGAGAACCTCCCTCGTCCTGCTGGCCACACTCTTCTTGATGCACCCCAGCATCCCATTGGCTTTCTTGGCAGCCAGGGCACACTGCTGGCTCATGGTCAACCTGTCGTCCACCAGGACACCCAGGTCCCTCTCCGCAGAGCTGCTCTCCAGCAGGTCCACCCCAAGCCTGTACTGGTGCATGAGGTTGTTCCTCCCCAGGTGCAGGACCCTGCACTTGCCCTTGTTGAACCTCATCAGGTTCCTCTCTGCCCAGCTTTCCAGCCTATCCAGGTCACGCTGAATGGCAGCACAGCCTTCTGGTGTATCTACCACACCTCCCAGTTTGGTGTCGTCAGCAAACTTGCTGAAGGTACATTCTAACTCTTCATCCAGGTCGTTGATGAATAAGTTAAACAAGATTGGGCCCAGTACTGACCCCTGAGGGACACCACTTGTCACCAGCCTCCAACTAGACTCAGCGCAATATCCCCTTCCCCTTTCGAACCTAGTTTAAAGCCCTCTCAATGAGCCCCGCCAGCTCGTGGCCAAAAATTCTTTTTCCCCTTTGTGATAGCTGAGTTCCACTTGTTGCCAGCAGGCCCGGTGCTGTGTACACCTCCCCATGATCAAAGAAGACAAAATTTGACCAATGGCACCAGTCCCTGAGCCACCTGTTAACCAGGTGAGTTTTCCTGCCCCTTTCAGTGCTGTCCCCTGCCACTGATGGGATGGAGGAAAACACCACCTGCGCCCCTGATCCCTCAACCAGTCGCCCCAGTGCCCTGAAGTCCCTTTTGATGGCCTTGGGACTTCTTTCTGCTACCTCGTCCCCGCCAACCTGCATTACCAAGAGGGGGTAGTAATCAGAAGGCCGCACCAGACCAGGGAGTTTCTTCGCAACATCCCTAACCTGGGCCCCAGGGAGGCAGCAGACTTCCCTGTGGGATGGGTCCGGTCGGCAGATCGGGCCCTCTGTTCCCCTCAGAAAGGAATCGCCTATGACAATGACCCTCCTTTTTTTCTTAGTTGAGGCAGTCGTAATTCTTGGGGCTGTCTGACTCGTTCTAGGCAACCCCCTGGATGGAGCCTCACCTTCACCCACATCCTCTGTGGCCAGTCCCTCACATTCCAAAGCCCCATATCTGTTGCTTAAGGGCAACTAGGCAGGTGAGGGAGGCCGGGGGGAGATTCGCTTGCCACGCCGAGCAGGGACCCGTTTCCATTCGCCCCCATCTCTTAGGTCCCCTCTTTCTGCTCGGTGGCAAGAGGGTTGGGGGTTCTCTACTTTCTGTGGAGCCGCCTCCTGCTGCCTCTGCCTCAGGGAGGGCAGGGTGCGGCTCCACCAGTCGATCTCCCTCTCACACTCCCGGATGCTCCTCAGCCTCTCCACTTCCTCCTTCAGCTCTGCCACCAGGGTGAGCAGGTCATTCACCTGCTCGCACCGAACACAGCCGTTGTCTCTGCTGTCCTCCGGTACGAGCGCCAGGCTCAGGCACTCCCTGCAGCCAGAGACCTGGACACCCGCGTTCTTGCGTGGGGCCTCCGTCTGGGTCCCCACACTCCTTCGAGCAACAGCTTTACCACGGGTGGTAACCATGGCTAGAATATCTCCTGGAAGAGCGATGCCCACTACTTGAGTTGCCAGGAGGGGCGGCTGCACCCTGCCAGTCGCCTTCCCCACTCGCCCTGCCCGCGCGAAGTGCTGCGCAAACTGCTGCGCCGCTCCCGGGCTGCTGCGCCGGTTGTCTGTCCCATCCTGCTAAGGGGTAGTGAGTGAGCATCTGAGTGGGACTTAGGTGTCAACTGGGCTTTAACCACTGCAGTCCTATTTTACAGCCCAGTGTGGGTAGGGTTAGGGGTAACGACAAATTTAATCGGAATCTGCTAGGCCAGATTAGCTACTAATTGGTAGGTTCTTGGCTTGACAAGGGGCTTACTTGCCTGACTGTATACTCAAGTCTAGTGCTTGTTATTGGCTGCTTTTTGCTTTTGCTGTTTGCTGTACTTATCATCTTGTGCCTGGAGATGTTTTAATAATAGCAATAGCCATGCGCCAGGGCTGGCAGATGGCCAAGGCACTGCTGCTTTTCCCCTGCTGCTGTACAGACCAGGCTAGAACTCCAGTATGAACTCAAGTCAAAGGGACTGTGACCTCTGGATAAGACCACTCTGAAGCCTCTGTGGCCATGGCTATATGCACATCACAGCAGGTACACCCCTCAGGTGATCATGGCCCAAGGATAAGTCCATGCCGTAGCCAGTATACCTCAAAGTATCTGTGTCTGTGGATAAGTTCATGCTGGAACACCTTAAAGCTTCTGTAGCTTTGGAAAAGTCCATGCCGCAGTAGGTATGCCCCTGAAAGGAAGGTGGCCCATGGGAGTTCTACCAGATGAGGTGACAAACTTCATAAATATTTTATTATAGCATGCACAAACTGATGAGGAATAAGGAACATTTTTCCAGTGGACATTTGTGTCTAAGTTCCTGGGTCTGTACTCATTCTCTAACTACTAAAAGACAGGCACAGTTACAGAGGGTCCCAGGGAACATGTTAATTGTTTTCTATAAATTCATATACAGTGAACTATTTGTGTTTCCATGGAAGATGAGGCAATTATTTTAGCAAACAAATGTGCCTGCAGATGTAGCTGATACCACATTTCAGTATGGTAGATCACTTTCAGAAAAGTGGTCTTTTTCCACTTGAGGATTCCTGAAGATAAAATTGAAGCCTACATAATGCTTTCATCTTTATACTTTATTTAAAAGCAACTTTGATTGTTTTAAACATCTTTGAATGCATTTGATGACTTCATGCACTATGTAATTGCTACATAGAGCAGCAAATTTACCATCATTAAGAAGTTTGTACCTTACCTGAAAATTTCATTTTTCATACTGCTTTTATTAATTGATGTTAAGACTTTTGCATCCTATGTGCCTAAAGTTCTGTAGTTGCTTTTCTTGCTTTTTGTAACATCTATCACATTGACCAAAGATGTTTCTGGTATAGAAATACATCTGTCAAGTTTTTTTGATGGTCAACTATATTTTGCTCTAGAACTAGCTATTCTACATTTGTCTCTGAATCTTATTTAATTTTTTACGGGTTAGAACATTTCATATGATTGACGCAGCTGACATATATTAGATAAAATGTTAGAACATTTTTATAGAAAAGCTATTGTCCCTTATGAAAAAAGAACCATCCATTATTATTTTAAGATTAAAATACTTTACTTTCCCCCCAACCAGGAAACCAAATGCTTGGATGATGTAATTCAGCATAGCTCCACTGACTTCAGTGAAGCTCTACCAATTTTACATCAATTGTGAAACTGCTTTCTGCATTCCTATTGAGTGCATTTAATGGGGATTATTGTCAGTTTCCATTGTAAATGCTGAAATAGTGCTTATTGTCCTTTTTAGCTGAATATTATTGAGCACTTCTGTTGCATCTTCTCCGTTTTTGTCATTAGTGCTGCTAAAGAAAATCTGGTGTGAAAAAAATTTGTAACCAGTGTCTAAGAGAATGACAAAGCATTTATTTTGAGAAGAAAGAGCTCTCAATCATTATGAGGAATAGACTTCAAAAGGATCACCGAGCTTCAGCACATACAGGCTAGCTATTTTAAAAGGGTCTGAGGGTTGCCACTCAGAAGCAGACTATTTAATTGTAGTACGGAGGAAAAGCTGCATTAAGAGAGTTATGATTTTTAATGGAAATTATGAGTTTCAGAAACCATGTCAGGAGTCAAGAGTTACTGAAACAACCTTTTAACTCTCATTGTAAGTTTAAACAGCCACAGACAAATGAAAAGTCCAGTATAACTTTCCATAAAGATGCATGTGCAATCATTCATTTTAAGTGTTAATAACAATGAGTGAAAAATATCACTTTTTAGAAAAAAATATACACAATAATAAGCATTCTTAGTCCTGGGTTCCAAACTGTGAAGAATAATGTAATGAAAGAAATTAGTCTCCTACAAATATAAAACAATCATATAAGTCCAAAGCAAAAGGCATTTACATTGACTTCGCTTGAAGAACACATAGTATTCCATGGCAGACGTGGTTTTTTATTGATTTATTTTTAAATAAAAGTCTCTAATATGCAAAGATGAAAAGCAGGAAGGAAATTTTTGAAACAAAAATACGTGCCAGCACATAGCAAAGTGTTCTGTGATAGACTATATATTATGACTTAGTATTTTGGACTGCTCCCAATAAAACAACATGAATAATGAAATAATAAGATCCCAATTAGACATGATTATTTTATGTGATTCAAAACGAATAGTGATTTATGAGTTTCCTTCTACGACTTAATAACATCAGGTGAGTGGGTTTTTTGATTCTTTCCCTTTGGCATGATTCTAATCAAAGCAAATACATTTCCGTTCCCTCCATAATCAACCACACATTGGCAAAGGATAAAATTATTATTTCTGTATCAAATGAAGATACATTTCCTCATTAATGTCTCTGAAGGAAAAAGCTGTGGCATTTAATGATCACTAAACTCAGTGAATACTGAGGTTTATAAATATCTGCATGTTTTTTGGGTGTAACTCTCCATAAATATGCAGTGGGAGTTGGTCATTCAGCTGCTTTTTCTGGATCTGCGTCTCAGGGCTTACACGATTTGCAGGAGACGGAGTTTATTCTGTGTTAGTCTCCAAGGACTTGCTCCTCTTACCAGATCTTCACACTACTCCAAAATGATCACATCTAAGAACAACCACAGAACTCCTCAGGCCAATCATTCATTCATTTGCATTACAGGCAATGTTATTTCTGCTGTCTCAAGAGCTGCTAATGTTTTTTTGCCAGACAGTGAGGAAACCAGGAAAACAGGTTGAAAGGAAGGTAATAGTAGAATCTCTTGTTCACAAATTATATTTGAAAAATCAGCAAAACACACTTTTTTTCCTATGTAGTTTTTAAGATAAAGATACACTTAATGTGGATTAATAATAAAAGGGTTCCAAAAGATACTCATGAGAATGTCACCATTTGTCCTGGTAAATTTCAGCACGTCTCCATTTATGCTTGAGCTTATTTGCAGCAACTGAAGATATGGTTAATAACATTCAAAATGTCTTTTTACCACCAAATATATGAGGTTGTAATATATTTAGGGGTAAAGAGAGGAAATCAAATTACAACAGCATAAGGCAATAAAAAAGCTGCATTAAAATATAGCAGAGCAAGAGATTATCTACCTTTCTATTGACTTGCCATAATCTTTGTATTCTTGACCATGCTTGTTTACTAAGGCTAGTTTGTAGAACTTGTTGGCAGACACATGATCCTTTCCTTTCTTATATGGCTCATTCAGGTGACAACAAAAACTCTCTTTTTGCATCAAGAGTAGGTTAAGGTCTGTTTATTTCCATACATATTGCTTCAAAGGAACAGGAGGAAAGGCTCCAGTTAAAGAATGACTTGAGAAACAAGGTCTTTTTGTGTATGGGAAAGTTCAGTGAGGGAATGCACCTGAAATGTATTGTTGGGTACCTGGTTTTTAGCAAATGTGCTGCACGAAATCCCACTACATTAGTGCTATGCTAATTATTTCTTCTAAGGTCATTGAATTTAGTACATTTACTCAGGTCATATTACCAGTGCTACAGCTGCTGAACTACAAAATCAAACTAAATTATTAATATAATTTATAATTTTAAAAACTTTAGGAAACAAAAATTAAAATTATATAATCCTGATCAAGTTTCTGTATCTTTACTGTGTTTAAACATATGCCTTGCCTTTCTAAATGATTAGCGTGTGACAATACTTATGAATTATCCTTTTTATTTAATAAAATTCTGCAGCATCCTGCACTGAATATTTGCCAGATATCTCCTGGCTAAGAACATACTGTATTTAAAGGAAAGAAGTAGATTTTGCCTTTTCAGCTGCATTTGCATGGAACAGATTAGTTCCATTTTCAAAGACTCTATATGGATTTGCAGTCTTTTCTTCAGAAGAGTTTACCCTTTTTCTTTTAGCCTCGCCTTTGCCTCTCCCCACAGAATAATCCTGCAGACATTTTATAGTTTGCAGACATTTTATAGTTTGCAAAATTTGTAGGGAGGTTGTTGGCTATTTAGTACATAAGTGACTGATTTTAAAGATGTTACCTATAAATGACATTGACTGCACTGATATTTCCCAATTATAGTGTACGAATTATGTACTCTGACAACATTTGGCTAGATATGCTTTTCTGCCGTACTGGGCAATACACTCCAGATTATTAGCTGTTTCTGCAGTTAGCTCAAATGCTGATAATTCTGGGCTGCATGGCTGTGGTTGATAGACTCTCTTCTTGCACGGTTCCTGATGCTGTCTATCCAATGTCTGGGAAGCCTTCCTGGGCCATTTTCCCAACATATGGTCCACAGCAGCCTTTCTGTGCCCATATGGCTCAGGTGTTGAGGCCATTTCTGCTGGTTTCCTGCCAAATTTTACTGAGCTGTACAGTCAGAGTAGTCAAAGTCACTGTTGGAATTCTTCTTCCTTTTTTTCCATTAGCATAAGCATATGATTGGATATAAAATGAAAATTGATTGGATATAAAATGAAAATAAATTAACACTATACAAATCTCAGTAGAGATTCTCTTATTTTATCTAATCTTGTTTATGGCATGTACTTCAATATATTTAACCTACAGCCACTTCTTAAAATCCAAATATGCAAAAAACAAAGTTCCACTTCATAGAAGTTCGTAAGAGATTGGGCTTTGATTTAAGTCAGCAAGAGAACAAAACCTACAGAGGTGAATTCTTTAAAAATACAGATTCCAGAAACTGTACCTGTAGAATATGTTGTACATGTAACGCATAGAGCATATTAATGTACTAGAAATTATTGAAGTTATTTTCCTTACAGTTCCATACCGGATGTTCCAGTCTCGCTTTGGCCTATTGCATTGCAAAGTAACTAGTGCCAGGTAACTTCTTCCTGCACACAGGCCAGAGCAAGTACTGTCTTTAACACAGTTGACTGCTGTTCTGGCACGTGGTCGTTCTTTGATTTTTTCCATGTCTGGCTTTCTGCTTGCTCTATCTCTCTACTCACTGGCTTAACACACTTTCAGAATATATTTGTATGCTTTATGTGTGTTATTCAATGGATTCTGCCTTTCACGTATCCCTGTACCTTCGTAGCACAAATTTTCCGGCACAGAATTAGCTTCTGGTTTTACCTTTGACCAAGATTTGGGGTGGTTTTGGTGGTTTTGTTTAAGGTTGTTATTTTTTTTCCTGTAGCAGGCATGAAATGTCATTTACTTTAATAAAGTCCTGTAAGACTTCAAAATACTTATTCTTCCACTTCAAAACAAAACCAAAAAAACCCCAAAAATACTTTGCAAGATTTTAAAGAAGAAATATACACTCAGCTGTGGTTCCAGTATATCACATAGAGTAATGGATAAAGCTTCTCCCCTTCAAGACAATAATCTTAAAGCTAAAACCAACTCAGATCTGAAGAATTTTACTGCTGAAGGATTTGTTGAAGCAAACATTTCTGTAAAACTTATCAGTTTCACTGCAAAGTTTTGATCTGCCACACTGTTTTCATACCCTATAATTGTTATGATTTTGGAGATCTAGTTTTCAAGGTCTATCTGTTGTATTAATGGTATTTCTACTGACTCAAAAAATTGCTGCTGATTATTTCAATATTATTAATCCCCTGCTTCTTTATTTTTTGTGTTTTCTTTATGGAAAAGCACATACTTTTCCAATATCAATCTCCTGCTAAATTTAGAATGTATTAAATTCAGGGGGGTGCTAAAACAGGATGCCTAGAACTAGACAGAATATCTTCTTTTTCTGTGAAAATAGTTTATTTAATAAATATTTGTTGTGTACTCATGCCACTGGATTTCCCATTGAAAGTGCTGTCAATTAGAGATGAATTAATGTATATTATTAGTAAATTAAAATATCTTTTCTTTAATCTAATAGAAATATATAGCTGTCTTACAATCACTGAACTTCCTTACCAAGAAAGGACCGACTTGATGCGGTAAAGAATAGAAGATTTACCTTTCTTCTGTGGAATATTTAATATGTATTATTCAGTTCCTGTAATCAGTACCAAATATTTTTTACTACTTTCTGAATTCTATTCTGCAGATAGATAGGTGAAATGCCAGCTGTACTGTTAAACTTTACTAAACCTTGAGTAATGATGTTTGCTTCTGATCCTGACTGGCTGGCAAAGTATACACTTGTAGTTCCAGTACCTCATTTTTATTTGTTATTTGAAAAGTACATATTATACTTCCAGAATTATTATTATTATTAATCTGTTAGATTTTAGTGGAAAATAGTAAGAAACAAGGGATTTCTTTTCAAAAAGGAAATTCATAGAATCATAGAATCATAGGTTGGAAAAGACCTCTAAGACCATCAAGTCTAACCGTCAACCCAACGCCACCATGTTTACCAAACCATATCCCAAAGTACCACATGTACACATTTTTAGAACATCTCCAGGGATGGTGACTTAACCACCTCCCTGGGCAGCCTGGTCCAATGTCTGACCACTCTTTCAGTAAAGATTTTTTTCCTAATATCTATTCTAAATCTCCCCTGATGCAATTTGAGGCCATTGCCTCTTGTCCTATCGCTAGCTACTTGGGAGATGAGACCAACACCTGCCTCACTACAACCTCCTTTCAGGTAGTTGTAGAGGGCAATAAGGTCCGCTCTCAGCCTCCTCTTCTCCAGATTGAACAGTCCGAGCTCCCTCAGCTGCTCAGCCTCACTGCCCTTCTATGGACACGCTCCAGCACCTCAATGTCTTTCTTGTAGCGAGGGTCCCAAAACTGAACACTGTACTCGAGGTGCAAGATCGACCCAAAAATGAGCTCTGGGGAACACCACTTGTGACTGGCCTGCAGCTGAATTTAACTCCATTCACCACCACTCTCTGCGCTCGGCCACTCAGCCAGTTCATTATCCTGTGAAGAGGACACCCATCCAAACCATGGGCAGCTAGTTTCTCCAGGAGAATACTGTGAGGAACAGTGTCAAAGGCCTTACTAAGTTCCAGGTAAACATCCACAGCCTTTCCTTAATCCACTAGGCAGGTCCGCTGATCATAGAAGAAGATCACGTTGGTCAAGCAGGACCGGCCCTTCATGAACCCTTGCTGGCTTTCCTGATCCCCTGGTTGTCCTTCACATGTCCTGGGAGCGCACTTGGGATGAATCGCTCCCTAATCTTGCCCAGTACCAAGGTCAGGCTGAGAGGTCTGTAGTTCTTCTAGATGGCCATTGCATTGATGATCCTCCACTCATCTGGGACCTCCCCTGTTAGCCAGGACTGCTGATAGATCATGGTGAGTGGCTTGGCCAGCTCCTCTGCCAGTTCCTTCAGCACACTTGGGTAGACCTTATCCTGCCCCAGAGACTTGTAAGCATCCAGGTGGCATAGCAGGTCATTAACTGTTTCCTCCTAGATTATGGGAGGTTTATTCTGCTCTCCTTCCCTATCTTCAAGTACTGGGGGCTGAGTATCCTGGAATAACCAGTCTGACTATTAAAGACTGAGACGAAGAAGGTATTAAAGACCTCAGACTTTTCCTTATTTTTGCTGGTAATATTCTCCTCCATATCCAATAAGGGATGGAGAAATTGCCTGAGAATCCAGGGATCAGGTTAGGAAAGCTAAAGCCCTGACAGAAATAAATCTGGCCAGGGACATCAAAGGCAACAAGAAGAGCTGCTATAGGTACATCAGTGATAAAAAGAAACTAGGGAAAATATAGGCCCTCTCCAGAAGGACACAGGAGACATGGTTACCTGGGATATGGAGAAAGCTGAGGTACTCAATGACTTTTTTGCCTCAGTCTTCACTGGTAGGTGCTCCAGCCACATTGCCCAAGTTGCAGATGGCAAAGGCAGGGATAGGGAGAATGAACATTCACCCACTATAGGAGAAGATCAGGTTGAGACCATGTAAGGAACCTGAAGTTGCACACGTCCATGGGACCTGATGAGGTGCATTCACAGGTCCTGATAGAACTGGTAGAAAAAGTTGTTAAGCTGCTATCCATCATATATGAGAAGCTGTGGCAGTCTGGTGAAGGTCCCACTGACAGGAAAAGAGGAAACATAATCCCACTTTTTAAAAGGGTAAAAAAGAATACCTGAGGAACTGCAAGCCAGTCAGTCTCACCTCTGTGCTCAGCAAGATCATGGAGCAGATCCTCCTGGAAACTGTGCTAAGGCACGTGGAAAATAAAGAGGTGATTGGTGACAGCCAACATGGCTTCACTAAGGGCAAATTGTGCCTGACAAATTTTGTGGCCTTCTATAATGGGGTTACTGCATTGGAGGATAAAGGAAGACCAAATGACATCATCTAGCTGGACTTGTACAAAGCATTTGACACAGTCCTGCATGACATCCTTATCTGTAAATTGGAATGATGTGGATTGGATGGCAGGATCACTCAGTGGATAAGGAATTGAATTAATGATTGCACTCAAAGACTTGCAGTCAAACCTTGATGTTGAAGTGGAGAAGGGGGAGGAGTGGCATTCCTCAGGGGTCAATACTGGGACTGGTGCTGTGCAACATCTTCATTGGCAACATGGACAGAGGGATTGAGCGCACCCTCAGCAAGTCTGCTGTCCTGGGTTCAGACAGGACAGGGTTAATTTTCACCGGAATCCAGGAAGCGGCACAGCCGGGTGGGCTTACCCAACCTGGCCAAAGAGAGCCGGGTATTCCATACTATGTGCCGTCCTGCTGGGTTCCGGTGGGAGGGGAGCTGGGCAGCAGACACTCACTCGCAGCTCAGGAGCGCGCGGAACCAGTCCGGTCCAGAAGAGCGGCTCTCTGGATTGTGTGGTTTATGTTGTGTTTTCTTCTTATCTATATCGTCTTTGTTGCTGTTCCCTTTGTTTGCTGTTCTGTTAAACTGTCCTTATCCTGACTCACCAGTTTCTGCCTGTTTCTTTCCATTCTCCTCCGCACCCCAGTGGGGGGAGGGGCGGTCGCATGGCACTTTTGTTGCCGGCCGCAGCCAAACCATAACAACTGCCAACAACACCAAGCAGTGTGGTGTGACCAACACACTGGAAGTAAGGGATGACATCCAGAGGGACCTTGACAGGCTTGAGAGGTGGGCCTGTGTGAACCTTATGAAGTTCAACAAGCCCAAGTGCAGGCTCCTGAACATTGGTTGGGGCAATGTCAAGCACAAATACTGGCTGGATGGAGAATGGATTGAGAGCAGCCCTGCCAAGAAGGACTTGAGGGTGTTGGTTGACGAGAAGCTCAACATGACCCAACAATGTGTGCTTGCAGTCCAGAAGGTTAACCATAGCCTGGGCTACATCAAAAGCAGTGTGGTCAGCAGGTTGAAGGAGGTGATTCTGCCACTCTGCTCTGCTCTGGTGAGACCCCACCTGTAGTCTTGCATCCAGCTCTGGATGCCTCAGCACAGAAAAGACATGGACCTGAGGAAGTAGGTCCAAAGGAGGGCCACAAAAATGTTCTGAGGGATGGAAGACCTCTGGTATGAGGATAGGCTGAGAGAGTTGGAGCTGTTCAGCATGGAGGAAAGAAGGGTCTGGGAAGACCTTAGAGCAGCCTTCCAGTAGCTGAAGGGAGCCTACAAGAAAGCTGCAGAGGGACTACTCACAAGAGAGTGTAGAGATAGGACAAATGGTAATGGCTTTAGACTGAAAGAGGGTTGATTTAGATTAGTTACAAGAAATAAATTCTTTTCTGTGAAGGTGGTGAGGCACTGGAACAGGTTGCCCAGATAAGCTGTGGATGCCCCCTCCCTGGAAGTGTTCAAGGCCAGGTTGGATGGGGCTTTGAGCAACCTGGTCTAGTGGAAGGCGCCCCTTCCCATGCCAGTGGGGTTGGAAATAGTTGATCTACAGAGTCCCTTCCAACCCAAACCATCCTAAAATTCTATGATTCTATGATTCTGAGGAGTTAATGAGCTATGGTGACTGAGGGCAATCTGCAGATCCAAGAAAACAGTAAAATTACACAGCCACAAATAGTGCTGAAGTAAGAAAACCTCTCTCTGCAGAGGTGTTAGATTGACTCAGCCAGCTGCTGAAACCTAACCTTAAATATGAAGAACTCATTTTTAAAAGGAAGTGGACAGTGTATAAGTAAAAGGCCATGAATACAAAACTGCAGTGGCAAATTGATAAGATAGAAGGAGAGTTCATAATTTCATATACAATTCATAAGATATGATTCCAAATCGTATTTAAAGGAAAATTCACCCATGTATCCGGAGAAAATGAAGTACTTCTGCTTAACTTCTTTGTGTGACCTGCCTTCTGCTAGCTGTTGTGGTTTAACCTGGCAGCCAGCAACTAGGGCCACATAGCCACTCACTCACTTTTTCTGGACTGGACAAGAAGTAAAACCTGTGGGTTGAGATAAAGACAGTTTAATAAAACAATAAAGGAAGGAATAACAACAACAACAACAGTAACAGTAGTAAACACACAAACCAAGCAATACATAATTAATACATTTTTTCTGACCTCCTGATGACCAGTTGCACAACCAGTCCCTGAAGAACAATCGTAGACCTCACAGATTTCGCAGAACTCATGGATTTTGCCAAACTCGCCAAACCCACAGAACTTGACAAACTCACAGAAAAGTTAGTTCCCTATCCCTCTGGCCAACCCCCATTCATAAAATGAGTATGATGTCTATGATATGCAATATTTCCATTGGCCAACTTGGGTTAGGTGTCTGGCTATTCTCCGTCCCAGCTCTTCTGCAATTGCTCATTAGCTGAACACAGTAAACTGAAACAAAGTCCTTGATTTCTTAGCAACAACTGAAAACATCAATGTATTATCAATATTATTCTCTTACTACATCCAAAACACAGCAGCTGCTCGGAAGAAAATTAACTCTACCCCAGGTGAAACCAGGACACTAACCAATCACCTGAAAATTTTTGAAAGTCGTTAAATACCTATGGTAAAATAAAGAAGTCTGCCACTGACCGGTCTGCAGTGGTGAGTAGTTTTTGTGGCATGTACACGTTACTCTGCACCATAGCCAAAAACGGCTGTCATATATTCTTTACATCTTTCCTTGTCTGAACGTACAGTGAATCTTTTCTTTTTATATGCCCCTTTGAGCATCTCTGGTAGTGATGGTACTTACTGTCTATGCATTACAATACATATTGCAATCTTCTGTCACACTAGTTTTAGGCACAGGCAGTGTTTTAATCTGCTGGCACCTCAGATATATCAACTTTGGGGATTCTTATCCCCAAACAATACAGGAGATACTGGTCAACTTCAAGAAATCTGCTCTTTTTTTTCATTAAAAGATTTTATGTTTGTTTTTCATACCTAGTCTTAAAAAAAAGAGAATTTTTTGTTTTGCAAAACTTCAGTGTAAACAATAATCAACATAACAACAAAATATAAAAGACACAAAGTTGGCTCTGCATTTAAAAGAGGCTGAGGTGTTTATTGAATTCAGAAGAAAGAACTTGTTATGTTCCAGTTTACACATAGACATCTCAATTATCACCTTCTTTATATCCAAGTTTTGATTCTTAATTGACAAAACACAACAAATATGTATTTGTTCATCTGCCTCATTTCAGGAGTGTGAAAAAGAGGAAGGGGGAAGCATGGGACCCATGGTAACTCGCCGAAATAAAAGAGAATAAGAAAACTTAAAACTAGACTTTACTTCTACAAAAGGCAAATCTTCTTACAATGCAAATAAAAGTGTAAATGCAGCTCATAGATCCCCTTCAGTTCATCATTCCTGACACAGAACTTTTTTTTAACACATCATCTGGAAAAGATGCTGATATAAAGGCATTTTACGACTTTCTTTGTCACGTTCTTTCATGCCTTATATCAGTCAATTGGATACTTTCAAGTGACAGTAAAACTAAAACACTGAGATAAGCAGAGGCAAGGAATGAAGAAAGCAAAAATACTGAATAATTTTGCAATATTGCACATGCGTTTGTTGGAAGAACTGATTTTCTTTTCAAAACTTGAAAACTGGAAAAAAATGTTGCTTTAGAATTACTAAGCATGGAATGCAGCTTTTATCTTCCCCTCTAATACATTAGATAAAACTGACAACACTTTCTGTAAACAGATTGTACCAATCTGAACTAATGGTTAGGAGAAAAAAAATGGGGTTTTATTTTGGCTGGGTTTTAGGCAACATGTAAGTAAATAATGACTACAGGCACAAAACAATAAGCTGGTCTTAAAATACAGTGTGTGGAACAGCGAAGTCTTCTCATGGGCAGAAATTTCTTATTTTATTGGTAAACGGTACTTGTAAGTCAGTGTCAAGATAAATGCATGTCCCTTAAAACAGTGGGAAGAAACTAACAAAAGGTGGTCTTCCCTCAGAAGGCTTTGGCAGGGAGAGTGTTGTTATTGCCAGAACTATGCTTGGACTGTAATTAACCTGTAATGACTGTCAAAGATGGGGAAGGCTGCCATGTCTCAATACAGTAAAATGAAAACTGGTAAGGCTAAACTTACAGAAATATATTCTCTGCTGCTTCTCTCCACACCAAGAATAAAAAAATATCTACAAATCAAAATCTGTGAACGCAAAGTACACATCTCTATCCCCTGAGGATTTTTTTTGTATCACATAACTTCAATTCTATGATGTCCATAGTGTAATAAATATGTCTTTTTAAAAAATGCTGGTGAATAACCTGTTGAATAAGCTGAGTATTTAGTACTCGGCCTATTCCTCATGGAAGATAAGCCAGACCCCTCAGATGCAGAACAAAAGAACAGATGATCCTACTCTGTTTTCCTGTCAACGAGTTGATCAGACTGTATTGTCAAAATATAAATTAAGATATAATGATACCGAAATATTGCTCAGGTGTTCATATATTAAAAGTAAATATATTCTTACAAAGAATATATTTTTAAGGAAAATGTTTTTGAAATTAAATTTGGAGTCCTTACTTCAAGTGTAAAAGTAACATGGAATAAAACATAAAGAATTAATAGACCCTACTTATAATTTCTTATAAAAAATTGTTTCTTTTCATTTATTTAAAGTATATTATAAAAGACATTTTAAAAAATATGCATGTATTATTGAGTGTCATTGATGGTATTCTTAAGACTTGGTAGATTATCAGATTTCCTCTAAAAATTATATGGGATAGAGAAGGAAATCGCAAGTACACCTTGAATGTATTCCCAACATGTACAAACCTGGATGTTGTAGGGAGGTATAAATTGCACTTTGCCCTAATATGCATTTCTAACCTGCTTTGATTTTGCTTTTCTCGAATTCCATGTCACAGTTCATCTAAAACTTCAGGTTTGAGATATATTTCTTGTTCTCTTTTGAGAAACTGATGTGAAGATTTTTTCTGTTCATAAGCATAAGAAAATATGAAACAAATGCTTATAGTCTGGGCATTCGTAGAACTGTACAAGCTTTCTGTTTTAATACTGAATTTTGTGGCAAATTAAACATTCACTGAGCAACAGCACTAACACTGTCTTCAAGAGAAAATTCCTTTGTATTTGTCTGAGTTATGAATATTTAAAAACCACATATGGCAGGATTTTTCCTAAGCGCTTGTCATTGGCTTAGCTGTTACAGTGGAATTAATGATAAGATGCCCGTTAAATTCAGTGCAAGCAAATCTAAAGCCAAGATTTTTAGTGTTGTTCTCCACAGACTTGTGCAGAAGATACAAGTAGATTTTAAAGTGCTGTTGCAAAATAGTGGATTCTCATTTGGAATGAGTTGGATTCGATTCCGTCAGAGTTGATAACGTAACAGCTGTCTTTCTGTCAGTGTAAACTAGCAGAAGCCATTTAATGTCTTTGTGTAATGAGACAGCTGAAACTATAATAGCCATGAGTGAAAACACAAGCTCATGTGTTTAAGTAGAAGCTGAAATATTCATTACAAGATGCTTTTGTAAGAATCAGCACAGCAATGCCTGAGATGAAGTCACTGATTATACTAGAAAGAGCTGACAATCTGATACAGAAGGTACCAAACTGGGACGAGCGGGTGATAATAGCAGCTGTTTGTACAGCCATTCAGAAAGATCTGGCAAGGCTGGAGAAACAGGGACTACAGCGACCTCATGAAATTCAAAAAAAGACAGTGACACACCCTGAAGCTGAGAAGGAATAATCCCACATATCAATACATGCTGAAGGCCCATCTGCTGGTGTGCAGCTTTGCAAGAAAGAGCTTGTAGTCATGGAGGACAAAAAGCTGGCCATGGCAATATACTCTTGCAGCAAAGGAGGTCAGCAGCATCCTGCTGCATTAGTTAGACAGTTGCAAGCAGATGAAAGGAGGCAGTCCTTCTGTACTCAGCTCAAATAAGACACATTTGAGTGCTGAGTCCAGTGCCAGGTTGCCTTGTACGAGAGACACATGGATATACTGGAGTGAGTCTCCTGAGGAACCATGAAGATGATGAAATGACTGGAACATCTGTCACATGGGAAGAGGCAGAGAGCTGTGAGCACTCATCCTGGAGAAAAGAAGGCTCAGGGGGATCTTCTTCAGGTGTATAAATACTTGGGGGAATGCATTCAGGAGAAGAAGCCATACTTCCCAGTGGTGTCCAGCAACAAGACAAGACACAATTGACACATACTGAAATATAAGAAAATATTGCTAAACAGAATAAAACCAGGTTTTATTATGAGAGTTGGCAAACAATGGAACAGGTTGCCCAAAGGCGCTGTGATGTCCCAGTCTTCGGAGATCTTGAAACCTGCCTGGACACAGCCCTGGGTAATGTGCTCCTCTGCATGTCTGGGGGAGTCTACACAACCTTCAGAACTGCTGGCCAGCCTCAGTCACTCTGTGATTCTGTGATAGGTATGTTAGGAAAACCACTGCCAAAATAGAACTAGGAGCAGAGAGAGAGATATCAAAGAACTGGGCTGGAGTATCAATAATACTAAATATTTTTACCACTTCTTGATCTGAGAAATTACTTCAGGTTTGTGGGTTTTCTGTTTCTAATAAAAAGATATGCTGATATTGGAATATGTGTGTCTCTAGATAAAGTGGACAACAATTAAGTGAGAACAAAGACTTCCTGCTCTATCAGCACATAAAATACCAAGCAATGGGTGGTATTCACTTTACTAGTGGCTTCAGCTATCTTTGCCGGTCAGCCTCACCTCCATCCCAGGAAAGGTGATGGAGCAGCTTATCCTGGAGGCCATCATCAAGGAAATGAAAGAAAATAAAGTTATCAGGAGTAGTCAGCATGGATTCACCAAGGGGAAATCATGCCTGACCAATTTAATAGCTTTCTATGATGACATGACTGGCTGGGTAGATGAAGGTAGAGCCGTGGATGTTGTCTACCTAGACTTCAGCAAGGCTTTCGACACAGTGTCCCATAATATCCTCCTAGGGAAGCTCAGGAAGTATGGGCTAGATGAGTGGTTGGTGAAGTGGATTGAGAACTGGCTGAATGGCAGAACTCAGAGGATTGTCACCAGTGCTGCTGAGTCTAGTTGGAGGCTGGTAACTAGTGGTGTCCCTCAGGGGTCAGTACTCGGCCCAGCCTTGTTTAACTTCTTCATCAATGACCTGGATGAAGAGTTAGAATGTACCCTCAGCAAGTTTGCTGACGACACCAAACTGGGAGGAGTGGTGCATACACCGGAAGGCTGTGCTGCCATTCAACGTGACCTGGACAGGCTGGAAAGTTGGGCAGAGAGGAACCTAATGAGGTTCAACAAGGGCAAGTGCAGGGTCCTGCACCTGGGGAGGAACAACCCCATGCATCAGTACAGGCTTGGGGTGGACCTGCTGGAGAGAAGCTCTGCGGAAAGGGACCTGAGAGTGCTGGTGGACAACAGGTTAACCATGAGCCAGCAGTGTGCCTTGGCTGCCAATAAAGCCAATGGGATGCTGGGGTGCATCAAGAAGACTGTGGCCAGTAGCTTGAGGGAGGTTCTCCTTCCCCTCTACACTGCCCTGATGAGGTCCCGTCTGGAGTACCCTGTCCAGTTTGGGCTCCCCACTTCAAGAAAGATGAAGAGCCACTGGAGAGGGTCCAGTGGAGGGCTACGAGGATGGTGAGGGGACTGGAACATCTCTCCTATGAGGAGAGGCTGAGGGAGCTGGGCTTGTTCAGCCTGAAGAAAAGAAGGCTGCGAGGGGACTTAATATATACTTACAAATATCTGAAGGGTGGGTGTCAGGAAGATGGGGCCAAGCTCTTTTCAGTGGTGCCCAGCGACAGGACAAGGAGCAACAGGCACAAACTGAAGCACAGGAAGGTCTGTCTGAACATGAGGAAGAACTTCTTCCCTCTGAGGGTGTCGGAGCACTGGAACAGGCTGCCCAGGGAGGCTGTGGAGTCTCCTTCTCTGGAGATATTCAAGACCTGCCTGGACAAGTTCCTGTGCAGCCTGCTGTAGGTGACCCTGCTTCGGCAGGGGGGTTGGACTAGATGACCCACAGAGGTCCCTTCCAACCCCTATCATTCTGTGATTCTGTGATTCTGTAATGGTGCTGAATGGAGTTAAATCCAGTTGGTGACCAGTCATGAGTGGCGTTCCCCTGGGCTCAGTTTTGGGTCCGGTCTTGTTTAACATCTTTATCAATAATCTGGACAAGGAAACTGAATGCTCCTTCAGTAAATTTGCAGACGACACCAAGTTGGGTGGGATTGTCAGTGTGCTTAGGATAGGAAGGTTCTGCAGAGGGATCTGGATAGGCTGGATCGATTGGCAGAGGCCAACTGTATGAGATTCAAGAAGGTCAAGAGCCAGGTCCTGCAGTTCGGTCAGAGCAAACCTATGCAACACAGCAGGCTTGGGGAAGAGTATCTGGAAAGCTGCCCAGGGGAAAAGGACCTGGGGGTGTCGGTCAACAGCTGGCTGTACATGAGCCAGCATTTTGGCCAAGTGGCAAAGAAGACTAACGGCATGCTGGCTTGTGTCAGGAATAGTGTGGCCAGCAGGAGTAGGGAGGTGATCGTGCCGCTGTAGTCAGCACTGACAGGGTCGCACCTTGAGTACTGAGTTCAGTTTTGGGCCCCTCCCTACCTGAAGGACATTGAGGTGCTGGAGCATGTCCAGAGAAGAGCAACAAAGCTGGTGAAGGGTCTGGAGAGCAAGTCTTACGAGGATTGGCTGAGGGAAATGGGGTTATTTAGTCTGGAGAAGAGGAGGCTGAGGGGAGACGTTATTGCCCTCTACAACTACCTGAAAGGAGGTTGTAGTGAGGCAGGTGTTGGTCTCATCTCCCAAGTAGCTAGGGATGGAACAAGAAGCAATGGCCTCAGTTGCGTCAGGGGAGGTTTAGATTGGATATTAGGAAAAAAATCTTTACTGAAAGAGTGGTCAGACATTGGACCAGGCTGCCCAGGGAAGTGGTGGAGTCATCATCCCTGGAGGTGTTCTAAAAATGTGTACATGTGGTACTTTGGGATATGGTTTAGTAGGCATGGTGGTGTTGGGTTGATGGTTAGACTTGGTGGTCTTAGAGGTCTTTTCCAACCTTAATGATTCTGTGATTCTGTGAAGTCACAGAACCATGGTTTCATGATTCTGACAAAAATGACTTTCAAGCTTCTAGCTTTATAAGATAACTGAAGCCACTAGTGAAGTGAATACCACCCATTGCTTGGTATTTTATATGCTGATAGAGCAGGAAGTCTTTGTTCTCACTTAATTGTTGTCCACTTTATCTAGAGACACACATATTCCAATATCAGCATATCTTTTTATTAGAAACAGAAAACCCACAAACCTGAAGTAATTTCTCAGATCAAGAAGTGATAAAAATATTTAGTGTTAGAAAATATCAAAGTATTGAACAAAATAGAGTTTGAGCAAACCAAAATATGTTTGATCTACCTTCATCTGCCCAGTTGACAGTCAGACCATTGCAGCCTTGCATGCTGTGTTAGAGCTACAATAACCTTTCTTAGAAATCTGTAAATCTATATATTTTTCTTTTTTTTTCCTATTTCAATGTTCTCATGTTCTGCTTTCCTGTTTCTTGCATTCTATATACATCAGCAATACAGAAGAGGGAAGAAAGCAAAATGGAGTACATTACAGATGAGAAGATACTCTCTAAGCAACTGTTACAAAAGCATAGGATATATAGAATTTCACACTATGCTGACAAGCTGGATGAAGTGTTTTGCATTAGAAATCTGGAGAACTGAAAATCTGTATTTAAGATAAGATACAGCTGTAATTTCGCTATGTAAAGCTTATCAGAAGCTTACTTTTGGTAAAATTCTGAAAAATAATTTCAATGATTGGATTGGAACAGACCCTGCTTTGTTTACCTTTAGCAAATACTATATTGACATGTAGCTTCAATAGATATTAAGCAGTAATTTGTTGTGAAATTTGTGATGGCATCTATCATCATATAGTTCTTTCTGACCAAAGTGACATGCAAATTTCTTCCTCAGTTCAAAAAGACTATACCAATTTTTAAAACATACGTCATAGCTTGATTTACACTAACAGGTGCTTCAGTAAGTTCATATGATAAGTGCAACCTATTCCTATCCTATATTCACCAAGCAGTAGATTGGTAGTTAGGAAATGTCTAAGCACAATAGAATAATCTTTTGGCTTGTTGTGGCATTGATTCCTTTTTAATCCTTTGTTTATGTTAAATGTTTACCTTTATACCTTATATATCAAAATAAAGACTATCATCAGAGACACTGGATGGTATTTAAAACAGTACAAAGTTCATGCAGGAAGATGGTTTTTTGCAGACCACCAGCCACTGGTGCCATCTGCAGGTAGTAGGAACTTCTTTTTTTCAGTTTTCATGAGATAAAATATTTGTTACAGTAATTTATAGATAAAAAATTACAGTATTATTTACATTTGTATCAGTTGATGAAGGTATAGATTGTAAATATAATAGAAACACAGGGAATATTTTAAACTTTCGTGGTGCTTTGGAGGGAAAAGCTAGTGTTTGATTTCTGATGCTAAGAAGGTATCCTTGATAGATTTCTTTTCCTCTGTCCTGTAATCTTTTCACCTCACCTAGGAAAGAAATTCTATTGGTTTTCTATAAATGTAGATAAAAAATATCCAGTGGCTCTAAATGGTTATGTATTTTTCCCTTTATAGATATGGTATATTATGTCCATAAAATGTTTTTCCTATGAGCAGTTTGAATTTTTAAATTATTCTATAAGCCCACAGACAGTGATGCAGCCTTTAATAAAAATTATAACGAATATGGATTCCCTTTGTGACACAAAATAATCACCACTACAGGTCTTCTAAAAGATGTCAGCAGCTTCAACTCACAAGAGGTATGTCCTTTGCTGTAAAGTAGGAACAATCCTACTCCAAAGCTTTGAAGGAAGCTCTGCATATGGAAAAGGAAATGCTAGAAAATGTTGCTAAACTGTTGTGCAAATCCACCAGGGAAAATAGACTGCTGCCACAAACAATTTTCAGCAGACACCTTTCAAAGCTTTTCTTCCGTTTCATAGGCTGGTGATCAGTAAGGAGAGAAGACACCTGAACACAAAGTGATTTAAGTCTTGAGTTTGACACCATGTATTTTTCATTCAACAAAATAAGTAATGAAATACCCTGAAGCAAACTTTTCTATACCACATTTTGATATATGGAGACAATAATGATTTGTTTCTTTCATTTCATTAAGCTGCTTCCAGAGAGATGCAGCACTAGAGAACACAAGCAAATTGCCCAGTCTTTCAACTTCCAGCAGCAAAATACAGCAGCCAACTTATGTTTCCCCTGCCACAGAAGCAAAAGGTCCATTTGCTCATTAAAAGTGAAAACTTGCAGAGTGAGTTAAATCATTAATTACTTTGACTCTGTTTCTTTCAGTGGTATCTTAAATTTGATTAATCATAGCATACAGAGCTTGATAGTGCCCAACTCTTTCCCCAAAATAAACTTAGTGGAAGCAAAAAAACACAATGGAGAGTTGATAAAATACATAAACAAGCTACAGGTTGTGGAGAGGGGTTTCGTTCCCCCCCAACCCCATGCATCCATTTGTCTTTCACATTCCTTGTTTGCCTTACATCCTTTAATCCTTTAAGGCCTCATATCCCTATCAAATACTGACGGTTTCAAGTTCATCTGTTTTATGATACTTCAAAAGCTCCTTGACATGATTTGGTCTGATTAATGACTGGCAGTATTCTGAAAGTATGTAGCAAAGGGACTGCCCAAAGGCAATCACAGGAATTGAGAGTCTGTGTGATCCTATTTCAGTTTAGCTGTCAATACAAAAATCACCAATGAGTGGAGTGTTTAATTATAACTTGGGGAATTATTTTTATGCTGTACAGTGATTTTGACATCTTAGTCTAGATAGGATTTTTCATGGCTCTCGCCTTGCAAAATGGACGATTCCCTCAGACTGGAAGTTTTATCTGTGGTTTGGTTGCTTTTTAAATTAATTTTTAGGATTTTTTATAAGAAAATAAACTGATAGAATTCCTTAATCCTTTAGAAAGCTAGAGTCAGGATAAGATGCAAAAAATCTTAAACCTGCAGCATGGTACAGAGTTCTTGTCTGCCTCATTCTTGTCAGGAAACTAGATATTGAAATATAAATGTATTTTGCTCTCTTTCTAAAGGCAATAATCTTGTCTATTTCATTATGCATTCACATGATTAGAAAATATCCTGGTTGTTTAGGGTGTCACTAATCTTGTAACCATCAGGCAGAAGTGCCTCAGAAAGTAGGTCATGGAATAAATCTCATAACATTGAAAATGTGATCTAAACTAGACAAACTGCAACTCCAAAAAGAGTTCTTTACTTATTCTTGAATCCTGTATCATCACTGACTTTAGTCCCAGATGGAGATGTGTACAGTACAAGTAGTTTTTGAAAGATAATTAAAAGAAATTTGTGCGTAAGGCTTGGTGACCTATTATTTGAACAAAATTATTGTGTCATTGTCACAGAATCACAGAATGTTAGGAGTTGGAAGGGACCTCTGTGGGTCATCTAGTCCAACCCTCCTGCTGAAGCAGGGTCACCTACAGCAGGCTGCACAGGGCCTTGTCCAGGTGGGTCTTGAATATCTCCAGAGAAGGACACTCCACAACCTCCCTGGGTTCCACCCTGTTCCAGTGCTCCACCACCCTCAGAGGGAAGTTCTTTCGCATGTTCAGATGGAACTTCCTAAGCTTCAGTTTGTGCCTGTTGCCCCTTGTCCTGTTGCTGGGCACCACTGAAAAGAGCTTGGCCCCATCCTCCTGACACCCACGCTGAAGATATTTATAAACATTTATAAGGTCCCCTCGCAGCCTTCTCTTCTTCAGGCTGAACAAGCCCAGCTCCCTCAGCCTTTCCTCATAGGACAGATGCTCCAGTCCCCTCATCATCCTCACAGCCTTTCACTGGACTCTCTCCAGTAGCTCTTCATCTTTCTTGAATTGGGGAGCCCAGAACTGGACACAGTACTCCAGATGGGGCCTCACAACGGTGGAGTAGATGGGGAGAAGCACCTCCCTCTACCTGCTGGCCACACTCCTCTTAATGCACCCCAGGATCCCATTGGCCTTCTTGGCAATAAGGGCACACTGCTGGCTCATGGTTAAGCTGCTGTCCACCAGCACTCCCAGGTCTCTCTCCGCAGAGCTTCTCTCCAACAGGTCCACCCCAAGCCTGTACAGATGCATGGGGTTGTTCGTCCCCAGGTGCAGGACCCTGCACTTGCCCTTGTTGAATTTCATCAGATTCCTCTCTGCCCAACTCTCCAGCCTCTCCAGGTCTCGCTGAATGGCAGCACAGCCTTCTGGTATATCCACACAGGTTGTTCAGAGCTTTGTTCTGTTGGCCTTTGAATACAATTGAGGATGGAGATTATACTGCCTTTCTGGATAACTTGTTCAACTCTCTGACTACTGATACCATGCAATAAATGTCTCTTGCTACTTAGGTAAGAATTCCCTTCTGTATGTTCTCTCCCCACTTTTCACTGTACAGCTCCATGTCCTGGGTTCAGCTGGGACAGAGTTAATTTTCAGAAAAAGCTTGTGGGCTGACCCCAACAGCCAATCAAATGGGATATTCTATACCATGTGATGTCATGATCAGTATTTAAGTGGGGAGCTGGGTGAAGGTGGGGGATTTGCTACTCAGGAGCAAGCTGAGCATGAGGTGGTGAGAACACTGCATGTTGTATATTCTTTTTATCAGTATCATTGTTGTTATTCTCTTCTTCCTTTGCCATTCTGTTAAACTGTTCTCATCCCAACCCATGAGTTTAACCTTTTCCTTCCGATTCTCCTCCCCATTCCGTGGAATGAGCGAGAGAGCAACTGCACGGTTCTTTGTTGCCAGTTGAGGCTAAACCACAACACTCCATCTTGCCTATAATCTCCCATTAGATAGCTGAAAACAGCAACCATGTTTCTGCTCAGCTTTCCTTTTCTTAAAGGGTGAACTCACCCAGGTCCTACAGCCTCTCCTTGGATGGTCAGTGCTCTGGGTCTGATTGTCTCAGTGGCCTCCATGTGACTTGCACCGGTGTGTCAGTGTCTGTGCCATGCAGGGGAGCCAGACTGCTGGGAAAGGTCCCTCCCCGGACCTGCTGGCTGCACCCTCACTTGTGCAGCCCCAGAGAAGGAGGCTAAATTGCGGCACAGAGACACTGCCGATCTGGTGTCCTCGGAACCTCTACTGCAGAGGTTCTCCCAGACAGCTGGCCCCAGCCTGTTATGCTGTAGGGCTTTGTCCATCCCAGGGGCCGGGATTTGCATTTGCCTTTGAAGATTTTCATGGAGTTCTGTCCACTTGTTCTTCCAGGCTTTCTGGGCCCCTCTATATATTTACCCTGTCCTCCAGTGTACCAACCACTTATCCAGACTAGAGAACATCCACGGATTTGCTGAGGGTGCACCTCATCCTGTCATCTAGGTGATGAAATAGATTATTAAATATAGCTGAAATAGTATTATCGCAGACCAGTTCTCTGACAGACTCTGATTGTAACTAGCCTCCAGCTGGACTTTGCCACTGTTCATACATCTTTGATCCTGATAGTCTTGCGAATTTTCCATTTACATTATAGTCTATCTACCCCATTGTGCTTTTACTCAGAATTTACTGGGTGATACTATATTGAATATCATAGAATGCTACATTTGCTAAGCTTCTCATTTCCTGAGAGACTCTGAGAAAACAGTCATTATTTAAGCTAAAAATACAAAATAACTGAGACATAGACAGAGTTTTCACAAAATATGTGTAAAAATATGATTTTCTAAGTATCTTTCCTGTCTTTCCTGTGAAGGACCTTCTATATCAATGTCACAGGAAATAAAGAAGCTTGCACTTTGTTCTGCATGTTTTTTTCTTTTTGACTGCTGAGGTGATTCCTTGTTCTTCATATACTGGGAACACATCTCTAATTCTCTGAATTCGTCATCTGTGTGTGTCACGACTGACTTTGTTGTTTCAGGAAGATATTTTCTCAAGGATAGACACCAAAAAGGTAAACTTTGTAATGTTAAAATAACATTACAATGCTGAAAACCACTGAGGATGTCTCTCTTTGTGACCTTAATCTTCCATTTGCCTCAGTTTTCTGTGTATAAGGTTTGGATAATAATATCCTTCATCAGAAGGTAGTGAGAATGTAGATGTAAATACTTAGGAAGAGAATCTGTAGATGGTAATACAAGGAAATCCAGTAATTTCAAGATTCCATTGGCATAACAAGTTTTTTCATAGAAATTGTAAAGGGACAGATTTTAAAGCCTCCAAAAAAGCATTGTATCTAATTTATGGAATGACCTGAAAGTTATGTTTAAGAGAAATTAAGGTGAAGTTTAAGATGAAGTTAAGAGAGGTGAGTTGTTTCAGTTCTGGGGAAAGATTTCTTGCAAATTCTTGCCCAATACAAATTAAGGTGGCTAGTTACCAAAGCACGTCCTTCCTTCAGTTTTCAGTGAGGTCAAAATCCTCTGCTATGTCTAGCTGATGAGGACGTGTTATGTTGCATAGGGCTGGGACAAGTAGTTTTCTAGCTTCATTTTTAACATTGGTCAAAGTTCGTGTTACACACTGTGTGTCCTTTTTACTTTGAAATATAGTTCTCCTAAAAAGAACTAATTTTTCATTCTTTTCCCTTTTACTAGAGAAGTAGTAATAGATACAGCAAATTAAGCAATATTCCTCTTGTATATGCAGTGTCGGCTGTTTATCTTGCTAGTCACCTATTCCTAATTCCTGTTATTGACTTTTCACTGGAGATTGTCACACTCATAACATGGCTACAAAATTAAATGAATGAGTGTTGTTATTGCACTCTGTCTCTGAATCAGACAACAGAAGCTGACTTTGCAATGAATAGAATAGGATGCTCAATGTATGTTTATTCAGGGTAGGTCTTTGAAGAGGCTAAGCAGTACTAGTTAGATGGCTAGTGTAGGTCCGTGTCAGAATGATTGCATATCCTAATTTTCCTTCTATTTTAAAACTTTTTAAAACTTTTGCTCTTCAGCATGTTGAATATTTTTCTTCTATAATTAATGTTAACTTTTGAGTGGTGATTAATCTGAGAAGTACACTTAGTTTACTGTGGTGTTTAAGGAACCGTGACATATAGAAAGTTAGAACCTGTATCAAAATAACATTCCTAATCTATCTCTTGAATGTGAGGAACAGATATTTCATCAGACAGCATGTAAAGGGACCACAGTTAACTCCATCTTCAGTAAACAGGGAATGACTTGTTCCAGCAAGTAGTCTTCATTGTTCTTTTCTGATACCTGAAAAATAAGGATTTCATTGTTTCTATTGTCTTAATAGGTTCAGCCTTGTTTACATGGGAGCAAAAACTAGGTGATAGTGACTATAAAGTCTTAACTATCTTCTCTGGGTGACTGCAGTTTGTATATTTCTCTCAGTGTATGTCTGCAAAGTATGAAAAACTTTTAAAGATGTGGAATCGCTTTCAGAAATCTGTACCAATTTCCCTCTCCCTCCGCCTTTGTTTCTACTATCACTAACTCATTATTAGTTTTTAATTAACATTCATGTGAAAACCCAAGATGTTCTGAGCCACACGTACAGAGAAGAAAGGAAAACATACAAAGAGAGGATCTCTGAATAGTGAAATACTTGGCCAGCAGTATACAGTCTGCATAATATACCATTATAATAACCCACATAACCTATTGTTCCTGAAAGATAGTGGATTTAGAGCTTTAGACTTCACAGAGAAGTTCAACAGAACAGTTATGTACAGTATATTGTTGCTTAATAGCTATTCCAATCAATGTATTCATTTTAAATTCTTGTTCGAGTAGATTAAAAGCTGTCTCTTAATATCTTAAATTGCAAGGTTATTTCTGTAAATTGATTAAATATATTGAAGGCATTCATGAGTAAGCAATTCTTTTTGTTTTGGTCTCTCAAGGCAAGCAGTAAATTTCTGCATGAAAGCGTTACAGATGAAGAATACACAAATGCAAACTAATGTAGGATCATATAGGCCTATGGAGAAAATTCACCTTTTGTTTCTATTATTTGTCTTACGCTGGTTCAGAATGGTAGTGTGCATTCACTGGTTTAAGCCATTTTACCCTTTCTGTCTTGGTCTGAACTTAAAGATTCTCTTCCTATGTAGCTGGACCACCAGGGCTAAACGAGCTTTTTGGCTTTGGTCAGGCTAAATGACCTTTTTGGCTCTGATCAAGATTTTCTATGATTTTGTTGTCCAACACGAACTGTTGTTGGCTCCGTAGCACCTTCCCCTCCACTGTTCCGCTTGGCATGGGATTTGCCTGCTGATCTGCGAGGGGAATCGCCTGCCCTTCACCTGACTGGATCTGCTGTTACTTATCTGGTCGGTCAGCCTACTCATCAGCCTATAGCCCTGTGGAAAGTAACAACAGTATACATTATACAATGTCTATATTAGAGAAAAAAGTTGAAAAGGAAACAATAAAATACAGACTCTCCACCTGCTGCGTGTACCATATAGTTTGTATACAGTGTTCAAAGTGAACTGAAAGCTTTCTTCTGCCCTTGTGTGTCCATTACTTCAGAGTCATGCTATCTTTTCTTTCACAAATTTTGGCACACCACAGAACACAACCATGCACTCATTTGCAAGTCCTGATTTGTTCTGTCATTTCAGAGACTTGAATCTACTGAACTTATTGCTCAGCAACAGTAATAATGTACATGCATTGTCTTAAAAATATTTTCTTAAGTTCATAGCCATGAAGCACAACACATTTACTTCATGGGAAGGCTTATTTCTGTCTGTCAGCAAGTGCAATCATTAAATCCATTTTCCATAAGTAACTGTTTTATTTGTGTGTATTCACAAATGTTGAATTATAATTGCACATACTGTGCAATTCCCTGTTTTTTTTAGGAGGCCTTTTTTATTTCCCTAGTGTACCTTTTCAGTGTGATATTAGTTTAAAATGGTTTACTATGCACTATTCAAGGGTCCAGTAGGGAATAAAAATACTTTAGTTAAAAACAGAATAACAAAAAAAAAATCATTCCTTTTTCAGATATACATTCTTTGGAGGAGTCTCACAATACTGAAATTTTATGTATTAACATAGAGGAAATACAGCCAGGCTCAGAGCTGTTGACAATTCCTCACCTGTTGGTACAAAACAATTTTTGTTTCCTGTGCTTTGTTCATGTAATTGTGGAAATAAACTATAACATCAACAGATGTTCTTCCTGTTGTTTTAATCATGATTAAAATACATTGTGTTGGTTATCAAAACAAGAAAAGCAAAACCCCTCTGTGCCTACGTCATTAGAGGAATAAAGTGTGTGGGGAAAAAAAACAAAATCTTCGTTTTGGTTAGGTATTTTTTAAGTGAAAAGTGTGGCTGTTTATAAGACTTTATAATATTAAATTCAAAAGACTGACTAGAACCATGCTTCTGAGTAGAAAGTCTTGCTACCATTTCTGGCTTCAAATGCATTTGAGCTCTGGAACTGGCAGTTCTGCTAGTTATACAAAAGTTCTGAAACTGTATCATCTGGATTATGAAGAAACTTTGCGAGAATGTGCATTGCTTGTATATAGTACCAAAAGTTATGAGTAAGCTGAAAATCAGGGTCCTAGTCTTAGTCTATTAAAATTAACATCAGTATTCACATTCACTTGGTTGGGAGGAAGAGACAGCACTCTCATCTAAATAATAAATATTCACGTCCAAACTGTGACATAAACCTGGTTAAAAAAAATAAATCTGGATGGTTGATAACTTCTGAGCAGGTTATTCCAACAACAGCAGCTGTTTCCACAGCAGAAAAAGATTAAGCTTTCTCAACTGCTTCTACCTGGGCTAGTGGACTGGTCTTGTTCAGGATACCTAACAATTCTTTGTGGTAAAATAAATAATCTTGTTTCATACATTGATTTAACAGCATTAGTGTATCCTTGAGGGAGGGCTGTGGCACTTAATGCTCTTTTATTTTGCTGTTTACTGTCTGATTTGTCCATTAATGTAGCTGGGTTGCACCTTTTGCAAGCAACAGCATAGAGTGCACCTGATTACTGACAAATTTAATAAATTAAAAAGAAATGTACACCTGTGGGTAATTAAATTAGAATAGAGGGAAGTTGTAGAGATTAATGCATGCAATCAAACTATGTGCTTTAATCACTTCCACTGTCAGATGTAATTTATGGCAGAGCTGCTTTACAACAATTTACTTTATCTAAACTTTAAAGGCATGTATATGCAGAAAAGAATGGCATTGCATTTTGGGTTGGCATCTGGTGCATTTTGACAGATAACAGTTCCACAACAACAATAAAAGCCCGGAACAATTTATTTTACCACTGCAGAACAACACTGAAATTTGGTGGTTAAGCACTAATTACCTGAATGTACACACACAAATTTGACAAGGGTCCTGAATTAATATGGCAACTAGGGAGATGGAACAAAAGATGTCTGCTAGAAAACCTTTTAGAAATCAGTAATTCAATTCACAACACTTTCTGAGCAATAGTATTTATTTATTGACTTTTCTTTTAGAAATTTTTTGTTCAACCTTTAAAAGTGTCATACACATGTTTGCTGTGTAGGTAATGGTGCCAGAAAAAAAATCGATGGGTGGCATAGACATGACAGAACAGAAAGTTTCGACATTCTAGAGTGTAAAACACCTTCATTTTTAAAAGACTTTCATTGAGAAGCCATTCTAGACAGCAGTAATTAATGTAATTAGTTTGTTGAAGTATGCATGTAGATTTCTATCACTTCTGCTAACATATTTGTACAGGTAAATACCTATATAATCACTTCTTTGCTACAACAGCTGTTGAAAGAGGTAAAATAATCTATGGCCATTGTTGAATATACACATTAATGAGAATAAAGTAAATGTTGATCTGTGGCATTTTGACACTGACAGACTGGAGAGAAAAAGATGTATTTTCACAGTTCTTTGACAAAGATATTTATCACTTCAAACAGCATCATGTAGAATAAAAATTGTATACTAATATGTTTTAAAATAAAGTCTTGGACACACAAAGTTTTTGAGGGAACTAAAATCCCTGTAGTGGCCAAGTCCTTTATTTCAAAAAATGTGACAAAGACATATAGATCAAAGAAGCAGATTTAGATTGCAATTTCTGTTTTCATGTGGATGCTTACTGCAGGGGATCCTTTAAATCAGGATAGAAACTGCATTTTAAGCACACATGTGTCTCTCTGAAGATTAGACATCCTTCACTGAATGCACTGGCTTTCTTGATGGGCATGGCTTTTTCTCATTAACTATACAGGAAACCTATGGACATATCTGTGAACTCTGCTCCCTTCTCTTAGTATTTCAGATGTTGAGCTATCACATCCTTTCTGTACCAACAGGCACAACCGCTTCTCTGATTCTGAACCAAGGTTTGTACTAAACTTTAACTAGGAATGTAATGTTTCATGTTTCAGAATTTTTGCTTAACACATTGCCGTGCATTGACCTTGCCTGGATGGCAGGCGCTCACCAAGAATGCTGTGACAAAATACAGCAGAAAGCTCATGGGTCGAGATAAGGACAAGGAGCTCACTCAGCAAGTACCATCACAGGCAAAAGAGAATCAGATTGGGGAAAAATTAATGAAGTTCATTACCAATCAAATCAGAGTACGGTAAAGAGAAACAAAACCAAATCTTCAAACCACCTTTCCCCGACCCCTCCCTTCTTCCTGGGCTTAACTCCACTCCTGAATTCTCTACCTCCTCCCCGCTAGCGGTGCAGGGGGACAGCAATTTGGGGTTGCGTTCAGTTCATCACATGTTCTCTCTCACTCCTTCCTCCTTGCTCTCTTCCCCTGCTCCAGCGTGGGGTCCCGTCTACGGGAAACAGTCCTCCAAGAACTTCTCCAAAGTGGCTCTTTCCCACAGGCTGCAGTTCTTCACAAACTGCTCCAGTGTGAGTCCCTTCCATGAGGTACAGTCCTTCAGGAACAGACTGCTACAGCATGGGTTCCTCATGGAGTCACAAGTCCTGCCAGCAAACCTGCTCCAGCATGGGCTCCTCTCTCTCTGGGGCCACAGGTCCTGCCAGGAGCCTGCTCCAGCGTGGGCTCTCCATAGGGTCACAGCCTCTTTTGGGCGTCCACCTGCTAAGGCGTGCGGTTATTCATGGGCTGCGGGTGGATATCTGCTCCACCATGGACCTCCATGGGCTGCAGGGGGACCGTCTGCCTCACCATGGTCTTCAGCATGGGCTGCAGGGGAATCTCTGCTCCGGTGCCTGGAGCACCTCCTCCCTCTCCTTCTTCACTGAACTTGGTGTCTGCAAAGTTGTTTCTCTCACTGATCACCTTGGTCTCGGCCAGCAGCAGGTCCATCTTGGACATGGCTGACACTGGCTCTGTTGGACATGGGGGAAGCTTCTGGCACCTTTTCTTAAAAGCACCCTTGTAGCCTCCCCACTACCAAGATCTTGGCACTTAAACCGAACAGTGACATCAATGATGTCTGAAAGCAATGAGGATTGATGTTCGGCAAAAAGCTTAAAAACATATATTTCTTCCTGAGCCTAAATATTAGTTCTCTGAATAGGGATATAGACTCCAACAAAGACCCAAATAATTAGACTTGCTAGAAAGACCTCAGTATAACTTCAGCTCATTTTTAAAAAATGTTAAGCCATTGATGCAGAGTATAGTATGATTTGACAGTTTGTGTTACTGAGGATGTGCCTCCGGGAAACCTGAACAAGACCTACTTAGTATTAATGGAACAGATGTTATTTAGTATAAGTAGTTGAGGGGAAAGCTGAGATTGAAATGTTGAATTGCTGGAGTAACATTAACTGTAACCGATCCCTTACTCACATTCATTTCAACTCAGTCAAACATAATTCTGCCCTTTGGGAATTCAGACATATTGAAAATTTGACCCCCTGTCTGTTTTTTGTTTGTTTGTTTGTTTGTTTGTTTGTTTGTTTGTCTGTTTTTATTGATGTGGCATAGGAATTTTACAATGTCGTCTTAGCAGTATGTCCTTTTTAAAGACATGTGATTTTTCTTTTATTTTCTTGAAAACATTGGAAAGATATGTTATGCTATAAAAATTATCTTTACATGACTATGAGATGTGAGGTATACACAAAATTAATGTGTAGTTCAAAATAGCATATTCAAATATTACAGATCTTCAGGATTCCAGATAATAAGTCTTTATTTCACAGTGTTGCTCTTAGAATTCTTCTGGAGGCTGTAAAATCAAATAAGATCAATTTTCATACTACAAGCCTCTGCTTTTGAATGTCAATTTTTTTAACCACAAAAACAAGGGAAACTTTTATGTCTTTGTGTATATGTCTTATAAAGTTCATGCCCATTCACAATATCACAATTACCCTAGAAGGTTTTGGGGGTTATATTGTTCTCTTAATGAAAAAATAATCTGATTAATCACAGCATTACAAATTTTATTCGGCAAACCCACTTTGACATAAATATGCAGTTGTGCACATTGTGCTGAGCATGGCTGCTCTTATCACTACTGGGACCATCTAGTATCTCAGAGCTGTCATAGCACAGAGGTTACTTGAGATAAATCACTTAACAGCAGCTGCAGGCCCTTCCAAAGTAGCAGATTAGATAGAGTATATGCAGGGTAATGCAGAGTGAAACAGACTGACTGAATATTCTGGAATCTAAATCAGTAGCATCCTCCTCCCAGGGTAAAGCCCAGACCTGGCAAAGTGTCACAGAAACTGTGAAGATCATTCTTCAGTAAGGTCAGTGCAGTCTGGAATAAGCTTATATTGAGCCAGCATAGCAAATACATTGTCATCATGGACATTTTTTACTGCTGTTTTCCTTTTCTGACAGGTTAATTTTTTATTCTGCTTTTATTGTTACACCAATATGGCTGAAGATCCTTTCCTGTGCATGGTGTTTCTCTCTAGGAGGGAGTAATTGCCACAGGATAGGCCAAAACCAAATTATGAATAAACTTTGATAGCTGAAGTCTGGAATAAAATTAGATGCAGTTCATAATGATTTCATCACTAGTTTGAGGTCAGTGAAAGAAAACTAACTCTATTCAAATGAGATTTGCAGATATTAAAGCCAAGCTTCGGCTAAGAGTTTACCAAGAAAGAGTAAATCATAGTACATACGGTTTTGTTTAGAAGTAGATGGTACTGACTAACAACACAGCACCTTCATCTCTTCCTTCTTGTCAACAAAATCAAGAGAATTTGTCAGTACACCTTGCTAGCAACTCCTCTGCTGTATTGTAAGCTATAGAATGTGTTCAGAGCAGAATACAACACATAACTTTTCATTTACTGCCAGGCATGGTTAGAAGAAGATAGGGAATTTTGTCATCAGGCTTTTCATTTGACACCTATAGGACTGCTATCCTTTTTCCTCAACAAGTAATCTCAAGTTTGCTTAAAATCACTCAGCTTCCCACAAATTCATGAGTTCTGAGGCTATTTAAAGTTGAATCATCTTGTCAAAAGTATATGTATTCAATGAACATGTATGAAAATGTGTCTTCTAAAACTAACCTTCTACACCCAAAATGTCTGTCAAAATAAGAATAATTGTGGCAAGAATTAGAGTTTACAGAGAATTTTTGCTCTAAAAATGGAGAGAAAGCAAAAGGACATGCAGAAAATGAGACCTTTAAACTACAACAGGAGGAAATTAAACTTAGGGGGAGAACATGGTGACTGTTGTAGGGAGAAAATGAAGAGGAGTAGGAAACCAAGGAGGGAGATTTAGCATAATATCATTAGTAGGCATAATGATGTTTCTGCTATGCTGTAAGAGCATATGAGAGCTTGTGTACTATGAGAAGATATTCCTTTTTGAATGTCAAAATGCTTGCCGTCAGACATCATCCAGAGATTTGGATAGATAAGAAGATATAAATATATTTCTATGAAATACGTAGCTAAGTTGCTAGATGTAAATAAATTCTCTGAAACAGTAGGAAAATATCAAATTACTCTGCTTTGGTCATCAGTCAACACCAAACACCATCAAATATTTTTGACTTAACTTCAGTAACGCTTATCTTTAATTTGCACTGAAAGAATAAATAAAATAAGTTTGAAACATTTTTATATAACCCAATTTCAAAACAGAGATTTGTGTTTATTGCCATTTATTCTTTATTAATCTTATCCTAAACAAAGGAGATCGATCAGCTATACAATTAGTAGTTTGTATTCACATTGTTTTGGCCTTATTTTCCCTCATGAATCCTTGCTTGATGTATTCTGTTTGCGTGGCAAGGTGTTGGTAGTGGGGGGGCATCTACAGGGGTGACTTCTGCCAGCAGATGCCAGAAGCTTCCCCCATGTCCGACAGAGCCAGTGTCAGCCATGTCCAAGATAGACCTGCTGCTGGACAAGGCCAGGCTGATCAGCAATGGTGTTAATGCCTCTGTGATAACATATTTAAGGGGGATAAAATTGCTGTGATGAAAAAAGAGCACTGGAGAGATGAGTGAGAATAAGTGAGAGAAACAACTTTGCAGACACCAAGTTCAGTGAAGAAGGAGAGGGAGGAGGTGCTCCAGGCACCGGAGCAGAGATTCCCCTGCAGCCCATGCTGAAGACCATGGTGAGGCAGGCTGTCCCCCTGCAGCCCATGGAGGTCCATGGTGGAGCAGATATCCACCCGCAGCCCATGAATAACCGCACGCCTTAGCAGGTGGACGCCCAAAAGAGGCTGTGACCCTATGGAGAGCCCACGCTGGAGCAGGCTCCTGGCAGGACCTGTGGCCCCAGAGAGAGAGGACCCCACGCTGGAGCAGTCTGTTCCTGAAGGACTGCACCCCATGGAAGTTCGTGGAGGACTGTTTCTTCTAGGAACGCTGTAGCAGGGGAAGAGAGCAAGGAGGAAGAAGTGACAGAGAGAACATGTGATGAACCGAGCCCCAAATTGCTGTCCCCCTGCACCGCTAGCGGGGAGGAGGTAGAGAATTCAGGAGTGGAGTTAAGCCCAGGAAGAAGGGAGGGGTCGGGGAAAGGTGGTCTGCAGATCTGGTTTTGTTTCGCTTTATCCCTATTCTGATTTGATTGGTAATGAACTTCATTAATTTTTCCCCAATCTGATTCTGTTTTGCCTGTGATGGTAATTTGTTAGTAATCTCCTTATCTTGAGCTATGAGCCTTTTGTTATATGTTCTGTCCCCTGTCCAGCTGAGGAGGCCGAGTGGTTAAGTGGCTTTGACAAGCACCTGGCGTCTAGCCAGGGTGAACACACCAAAGTTAATAAAAAGCAAACCCAGACAATTTGCATTCAATATTCAAAAAATGTAGGGATGATCATATCTGGGTCTTGATAAAAGTTCAGGTAGTATAAGAGAACTTCTCGCTCAAAACTTTTTTAATCATGACATTTCAAATGAACCTAAATGTAGCCTAATGACTTAGTATATATCAATATTTATGCAGTTGGGTGAGGAAACTTCATAAAGCTGGCTGGATCAAGCAAGGAGAATCATTATGCACTGTAGAAAAATGGTAGTTGGTAGTGGGAAAATGCACAACAAAGATATCTCTGGTAACCTTTCAAACAAAAGGGACCTGGTACAACAAAGAAACCAGCAAAAATATGCACCTGGAATGGAAAAAATGACTGTGTTGTCATGGTGTACAAAAGAGGTATTTCAAAATTCACCTCAAGATGAGGTGGGACATACTGCATAATTCCAAAGACAAAACACTGATATTAGGGAAATTTTAGCTACTCTATAAAATTCACTAATAAACCCAAAAGACTTTTTTTCTGCATTAAGAAACTGAGACAGAAAAAGTATTTAGCTAAGCTGGCATTGTTTAGATGTTTGTTTTTCTTACACCCAATAAGAAATAACTTGTTGTATAGTTCTGTACAAAGACTGTTTTTCAGAAATGACCATCCAGTGTCCTGGGACAGAAAACAATGTCTTTGATATGCCTGCTTAATCTGTTGGATAGCCTTAGAAATTGGACCTTAGTAGAACACACTGCAAAGCTTTTGGGCCAAGGGATCTTGTACTAGGCAAATGCGTGCCTTGGCAGTGCCAGTCCATAGACTACAGGCAGAAGAACTACTAAACTTTCGGATATTGATGGATTTGGAAGCTTACGAAGCTTAGGATGGTGGGCTCCCTGGTTTAGTAGGCAGATGGGTGGATGGGGGATGTGAATGTGAACTTGGACACTCTTACATGTGTCTCTAGGGGTTGGGGGGAGACACCAGTCTGCTGTTAGTCCAGAAAATAGAGGAGTCTTTCCCATGTAATAATTCACAGAGTTACGTTGTTATGTTTCCTATGTAGCAGAGAAGAGTACCCTTTTCTGTCATTTTCTGTAAGTAGATGGCTTTTTCCCACTTTCCTTTTCCTTACTTTCTCTTCCTCCCAAAACATAAATGCTCTTTCATTTTCACGTGCACTCCTGCTCCCAGCTCTCATTACAGTCCTGGCTGTGCCTTACATCTGGCAAGCTTAACATGTCACTATCTGTCCTCAGAACCAAAGTGCACTGGAACACTGAATAAACCAAGAGAGTTATCTGACCCATATTACCCGACAGACCATGTGCATGTCGTTTCTGTAAGGCACCTTGCATACTTCTGGCAGCCAGGAGCCTTCACATATTTCGTCCATTTTGAAATAAGCATCCCTTGTGTAGCAACATGTTCACCTTTATACATAATTTACCATCTACTCTTGTTTTAACTGAGACTAGATGATGTTCTTCTGACACTTGGAGACTTTAAAATATCTTTGGCTGTCAGAGTCCCAGAGCTTTCAGATGCATAGACATTGTGGTGCTCTAAAATACACACGAAAGACAACTCTGTGTGTGCAGTAAATGGATTACGAATTTCAGAGAATTTTCTCCAAGCACTTCAGCACTACTGGAATTCCTGACTGTCATTTATTCTGTTAAAAACAATGACCCTCCCCGCAGCAGTGTGAGTGGGTTTTATAAAATTTAAAGTGAGTTCTAACTAAGTTTAAACTGACATTCCACTGCTGAACTGCTGCTCTTGCATGGAGAAGAAATAGGCCACAAGAAATTATCCTTTCTAGAGTAAACAACACAAGCTACCAAAACCAGGCAAACCACACAGAAAGGACACTTTAAACAGTGAATTTTGGTTCTATTCACCTTTGTTAATACAGTTTTTCTGCTTATTCTACAAAATAAAACAAAAAAACACAAATGAAAAAAACAACAAAAAAAAACACAGTAAAACATAAATATTGAAATTTTTTAACTGTCACTCATCTTCTTCTGTCCAAAGACCTCATCACCTTTGGATATTGCACCACATCAAACCATACTGGACTTTACTTTGAGCTGCAGCACGGCTGAAATGGTGGGACACAAACTGGGAGTCCTCTGACTCCACATGCCTGCTGCTCACACAGGTAGTAGGTGAAGAGGGGTGGGGGCATTTGGGCATGCCACTCTAGTTCTTTTGACAGAAGTGCTGAACAAAGAAGGCATTTTTAAAAGTTATTTTCAAATTCACCTTTAAAAAATGACTTTAGTCTAAAGTATGAGAGGGAAATGATAAAAATATATTAGGAGTTACTGTTAAACAAATGTTCTGTGATTTCCTTCAAAATGTTAGTGCAAGGAAGCAAGAAGCTTGAAACACATATTCTTAATTCTTATGTTATTGTTTTCCTTTTTCTTATATATTATTGCAGGAAACAAAGTTTCCACAGGTTTGCTACTAATGTTTCTTAGGTAAATTACTGGTTCAGGTAGCCTAAATCGCAAACCACAAGAAAATAAACCACCAAGAGATGTAACTAATACAGAAATTTGTGATGACTGTTTCTCCGGCAGAAGCTTGAAAGTGTATTCTCTCTGTCATATTAGATGCCTAACCTACACTTGAAAACTCGTTTGAAACTCAGCCACAGAAATAAAAAAGAAAGAACAACAAAAGTCTCTTTTCATTTACTTTTTCTTATTGTTCTCTTTTTCCTTTTTAATTTTCAGTTCTAGGGGTGGCTCATGTGTCTCAGGAATTATTTACCCCTATTAGTTAGTAAATTCGTTAGTTAGTTATGCTGCACGTCATATTGATGAAATAATTGTTACTGTACAGAGAATATTCCGTATCATGGTTATGTGTGCTTTGCCAATTAATTTTGAGTTATGATTGCTATTTGTGATATTTTCTATCCAATATGCAAAGATGATAGTTGGAGAGGCAGAAAATAGGTGTAATTTTTAATGTTATGTTCCTCTGCCTAGTCAATTCCAGAAAAGTTTGAAAAAGTGCATACTCCTGCTGGAAGTTGGAGTGTAGCTCTAAGCTGTTTGTACGTGCAGGGACTCTCCTCTCCTGCTTTTTTGCTGTTCTTTTGCTGGTCAGGATTTAGTACCAGTATCCATGTAGCACAATACTTTTTATTTGTCCTTACCCATGCATAGCATAAGGGTAGTTTGTTGCATTTCAACAATATCTTTTCTCACATAATAAAGAAATTATGTGTTTATATTTTCAAACAAACTAGTTACTTGATTTGTACTTATAAATACTAACCATAATAGCAGGAATAATACTTCAACCCTTGAAACCTCAGAGCTTCAGAGTCTTCATGTAATAGCATCAACAATCTCACCACATTACAGTTTGTCTTAAATCTTTCCTTTCTCCTCATCCTGTTCCCTGTTCCTGAAACATAATTTCAGATACTACTGTTACAAGTTTGGACTTCTGACTTGGGCACTGGCCATTCAGATAACTAAATACAACTGTTGAACCTGCCTTCACTGAGAAGTTTCACTCAAGAGAAGATGAGAATACAGTAAATGTCCATGTAGGTTTGGAGGAAATAGTACAATTGTCCTCTCAATATGCTGTCACATTGTTTCTGTACGGGCACCATTAAAGTCTTGAAGCACAACTGGATGTCAGTAGCCTTGCTCATGCCTAAACCTCCTTGAAACATTTCTCAGCTAGCCTGCTCTGCTGATGGCCCATACTCCCTGTTTTGAATGGATCAAGTTTAAGTCAGGATAGAATAGAATGGAACAGAACAGAATATAACAGAATAGAATAGCTTAGTTCCAGACCTGCAATGATCATCTAGTCTAATTGCCTGATCGCTTCAAGGCTGACCAAAAATTAAAGAATGTTACCAAGGGCGTATCACTGGGCATCGACGATGTCTCTGGGAAGCCTGTTCACTGTCTGATGATCTTCTTGGTAAAGAAATGCTTCCTAATGTCAAGTCTGATCCTCTCTTGAAGCAGCTTTGAACCATTCCCCTGTGTCCTTTTACTGGGTCCCAGGGAGAAGACATCAGCATGTCCGTCTCCATTTCCCCTCCTCAGGAAGCTGTTTTCTTAGAGAGCGATGAGGTTGCCCCTCAGCCTCTTTTTCTCTAAACTAGACAAACGCAAAGTCCTTAGTCACTTGTCATAGGACATGCCTTCCAGCCCTTTCACCAGTTTTGTTGCCTTCCTCCAGATTCATTCAAGGATCTTCACAACCTTCTTAAACTGTGGGATCCAAAAGTGCACACAGTAATCGAGATGAGGCCTCACCAATGCTGAATGCTTGAGGTATGTCCTGTTGGCTGCTGGGGCACACTGCTGGCTCCTATTCAGCCTGCTGTCAACCAGCACTCCCAGATCCCTCTCTGCAAGACTGCTCTCCAGCCACTCCTCTCCCAGTTCATATTCATGTCCAGTGTTAGTCTGTCGCAGGTGCTTAATCCAGTATTCATTCTTGTTAAATTTCATGCCATTGATGATTTGTCAATGTTCCAATCTATCTAGATCCCTCTGCAAGGGCCTCTTGTCGCTTAAGAGAGTCAACAACACCTCCTAGGTAAGTATCATTGACAAATATGCTAATGGAGCATTCAGCTCCTGCCTCCAACTCATTGATAGAAATGTGAAACAGAGCTATCTCTAGGGTTGAGCCCTGAGAAACACCACTGGTGATTGATAGACAGCCAGATGTGGCAGCCTTTACTACAATCCTTGAGCCCTGGTGTTCAGTCAGTTCTTCACAGCTAGTAGTTTGTTCAGAATGCTACTGTGAGGGACAGTATAAAAAGCCTTGTTAAAATCCATAAAAACTACATTCACCACCTTCACTTCAGCCCCTAGCAGGTAACTTTATCATGGAAGGATACCAAGTTAGTTAGACTGGGCTTTCCCTTTGTGAATCCATATTGACTGTGCCTGATAATTACACTGTCCTTCAAATGCCTTTCAGTAGAACCCAGTATGATCTTTGAGAGATACTATAGTTCAGGCAGTTGTCAACCGCTCACATACCACTCTTCTAGCCATTTTGGTTAGAACTTTTTAGTCTAGAAATATAGTTAGACATAACCTGTGCACAAAGAAATGTTAATTGCAAATTTGATGTAGCAGCCAGATCTCTTGGTGAAGCAAAATATAAGATCCAGATGCTTAGAAGATTTATGCCACTAAATTTGGGACCAAGCTTTGGGCCAAAATCTTTAATAATTATTATGTTGAACCATATATTTAATTTTGCTTTATTGTCAGTTTTTTCTGTGTCCTAAAGATCCTCAATACTTTTTCTGCAGTAAGAAATTTTGAAGCACTATGTATAATACTTCGTTAACATTTTTTTAACAAATTAAAATATCTGTGCTTAAAATTTATGTAATTACCAAATGGATTTTAGTTACTGTAATTTTCAAATGTTCACAGAGAGGATATCACAGATCTTATTATTTAATAAAACGTTTCATTTATGTTACAGAATCACAGAATCACAGAATGTTAGGTGTTGGAAGGGACCTCTGTGGGTCATCTAGGCCAACCCCCCTGCCGAAGCAGGGTCACCTACTGCACACTGCAGAGGACCTTGTCCAGACAGGTCTTGAATATCTCCAGAGAAGGAGAATCCACAACCTCCCTGGGTTCCACCCTGTTCCAGTGCTCCACCACCCTCAGAGGGAAGAATTTCTTCCTCATGTTCAAATGGAACTTCCTAAGTTTCAGTTTGTGCCTGTTGCCCCTTGACCTGTTGCTGGGCACCACTGAAAAGAGTCTGACCCCACCCTCCTGACACACACCCTTGAGATATTGATAAGCATTTGCAAGGTCCCCTCTCAGCCTTCTCTTCTTCAGGCTAAACAAGCCCAGCTCCCTCAGCCTTTCCTCATAGGACAGATGCTCCAGTCCCCTCATCATCCTTGTAGCCCTCTGCTGGACTCTCTCCAGTAGCTCCTCATCTTTCCTGAACTGGGGAGCCCAGAACTGGACAGAGTACTCCAGATGGGGCCTCACTAGGGCAGAATAAAGGGGGAGAGTATATTAATATAACTGTTCTGTTCAGACCATAATGTTGTGCATGATGCTTAATTCTGAAGATGGCAATGTGTTAAAATTTCAAAGAAATATTTTCTTTTGTCAGAGCATTAAGTAAATTGAAATACTGGCTGTCCATCATGACATCCCAAAAGGGCTCTTCATAAATTTTTAACACCTTTAAAGAGGAATGAAATTAGAAGAGATATTAACTTGAGATACATGTTGCAGTCATCTCAGTGAACATGTAACAATAAAGATTAATTACAAATATTAGCAAGTCGCTATACTTCTGATTAAGAAATAATCCTAAGTATCTTGAAAAGTAAGACTTCTAAGGTGTTAGAAATCTTTTAAAGCAGTTAAAGTCTTCTGTAATGAGAAGCATTTGCGTACTTCAGTACTCTCTATATCTGACTTTCATAAGTCCTTGAATTTAATGGTGGAGACTATGTCTTCTGAAAGTGAGTCTGATACTTTGATTTATGAAAATGCTGTAGAAATAAAACAAAAAAAGAAGAAAAATGGAACACCTGGAGGAATGATACACAGCAGTGTAAATGTAGGGGGACAAGCCAAATATCTTGAAATATACATCATGGTCTGAGATAAGCAGTCATCCTGGTTTTTTTCTTACAGATGACAAAGTACAGTGCAGAGTCACCTGATTCACTCGCTCAGCATACCATCAATGTTGTTAATGTAACTCAGGTTGAGTGAGACTGGCTTTGCAGAGGTAGCATTGTTCTGTGTGTTGGATTTGAAGTAGTGTCCTGTGGATGTCTATGCTGCGTGTTGGTATTTACTGTGAAAAAACTGTAATTTCCTAAATTACTCTGTAGAAGTAGCAAGTAGAGTTTTGTGGGAAGAGATACAAGCCAAGCAACAATAAAGCCTGTGTGACACATTGGTGATGAATAAGCCTTGCTCCAGCTGTAGCCTTAGAGTGAATTTCAACCTCAGCAAACAAATGACGAATGGGCAATGTCATTTAATTGTTTTTGAGTTCAAAACATCAAAACAGTAAGGCACAGTTCAGGAGTGAACTACACAAACATTGCTATCAGCAATACAGTTTTAGAAAACTGAATATTCAGCACGGGTGCCAGGGAGAAAGTTGATCAGTAAATGCGCAGGTGTTACACCCCCTGCCCCTCCTTCTCCTCACCCCTGAAAAACACTACAAAACTTCTCACTGTCCCTTCCCCCTCCAAAATAAAGATTCCAAGATGAATCAATCAATCAATGAGGACTAAAATAAGAATAGTTGTAGAAACAGAAGGCTTTGTATGCCTTATTTGTAAAATCAGCTCAATATGTGAACTGCAAAAGTAAGAATTACCTAATCATTCACTAAAATGAAAGAATAACAGGAAAACCTTCCTTCATGCATTCAGTAGTTGAAATTAATATTTATTTTGCACATCGGAATACAGAGAGGTTTTAAAGCTTTGTCTGTTCATTAAACCAGCATATATTTTTAAATGATGTGAAAGAGACAAAAAGGAAATTTGAAGCCTTAGTCAGGCAATCCTGAACTCCAAATTCTTTGAGGATAACAGAGATAATATTTTTATTCCTGAGCTGGAATTGGGTTCTATCTATTTTGAGTCTGCTTACAGAAATGTGAGCCTTTCCATGAAGAAAAAGCTTTCTATTCTGGCAAGGCTTTTGGAGGACAACCATCTAAAGTGAGTCACATTTAGGAGCAGTTGTATTTGCTGACATATTTGAAGTGTGTCTGCATGGGAGTATATTTACAATATGTCCTTTTTTCTTGAACTAGTACAGAATCACCAGGAAGTTTTGGTAAGGACAGGTGCATAACTGACCAGCATAAATTAAATGTATCAAGAGGAGCAAGGTTATGAAGTAGGCATTGGAAGCTGTTGTTATGCAAAAGGTGACTTATGGCAAGCATTTCATCAGCTGAGGTACTCTGATGAAATTCACAGTTCAAATCCAAACACTCAGCAGTAAGCACTGCAACCCATTTACCTGGGGTAATGAGGTGAATCAGGAGTATATTCAACGCATTGTCACTGTGTAAAACATCAGAAACCTTGTTCAGGATTTTGTCTCAAACTGGAATGGACTGTGGAAGCAGGAATATGTCTGAAAGAGCCCTGTTCGATAAAGGATCATTCTTTACTTATTTGAACTGGAAGGTTGACTGATAGCAAAAGAAAGCCATCTACTGCTTTACCTAGGGGACATCTGACAAATTCACATTGAAAAGACTGTTATTTTGTAACAATTAGAATATTTAAAAGTAATGTAATATTGTTTCCATGAGGCCAGTATGTATTTTTCAAATTTAGGAAAGCAATAATTTTTTTCACTTTTTTGTTTTTATTGACGCATTTGACTTACAAGATTTATGCATTGTAACAATGCAATATGTACTGGACATCGCAATGGAAGAGGGCAAACAACAGAGTTAGAGTAATAGCCTCTTTTGGGAGGAAGAAGAACTTGAAATTTATGGAATAAAAATGAATTGATAGAAATTAAACTAGTCTGATACAGCTTGGTGTAATCAGTTATTGAAATCTGATTTTTGGAGTGATCAGTGACAAAAAATTGATCACAAAAACATTTTTAAATTTGCCACTAGTGTGCAAAAAAATACATTAAAAATACTGAGACTTGCAAAAAGAAAAAGAAATAAAGATACATGGAATTAATATTAGAAATAAATTATTGCTAAAGCACTCTCCGTTTGACAGGAATACTAACTAAAACATTGAAGAGTGAGTATGAGGTTTGTCCTTGGGTATTGTATTTGTATATTCTGTTCCTGTTCTGTGCTTAATATTGTCTCTTCTCAGTATTACGTATTCTATATCAGGAACATGTTCTGCAAGTTGCTGAATAATTTGACACCTAACTGTCTGCTTGGTACACTAAAAGAAAAAAAAGAAATACCAAACCCAAAATATTTATCAGCAGCAGAAATAAAACAATCAAGCAAATAAAAATATTAATAAACAAAAGCTCAAGCAGAGCCACTAAGCATGATTCCAAGAGGAATGGATAAAAAAAAAAAGTGCTGGGCCATTTTTTGTGAAGTCAGCAAAATCAGGCAGGGAAAAGGTAAGAACAGGTAACAGTAAAACTGACTATCCAATGCTACATATTGAAGCTGGATTGCAAGGTATCTGTCTGGCCTAATAGTATTGCTGTTTTGAAATCGTGCCTGTCCAGAAACTTAGCTTACTGTGAGACAGATTGTGACAACTTTCATCTAAAAGTATTTCAGCTAAAATAGCGGTTAGTCAGAGAAAATATGTTGTTCTAGCTAGGTTATATTTGGAAAAAAAATGGTTAAGGAGGAACAATAGTGAGAAACTGCTGAAACAAGAGCTGTAGGCATGGGGATGTATTTTATGGACTGTCACATTTACTACACAAAATATAAATATAAATACAGACTCTAGACAACCAGATAGTACACAGGAAAACAGGAAATTGATTCAAGTCTCTCTGTCCATTCCCTGTGGTAGCTACTGTTCTATATCCACCTACAAGTATTATATTTCACCTTAGGTGGAATGCCAGATAATTTATGGTCTCTTTAAAGTCAGAGATATATTTAATATAAAAATAAAGGTGTATTTGTCTTTCAGAAATTTTATGAATATACAAACTGCTTATAGTAAGTTTCATAATATGAAGACATTTCAGATTGAGCATTGTTGTGTACGTGCATTTTTTAAATTTGGCCACAGATTACTGAAGTACCTGGGTACAAAGCAGAGTTTTCCTCTTACTGTACTTGCATGTTTTCAGATGCTGACCTAGTTTTCAACTGACTCTGAAAGTACTAGTGTGGTGGGTTAACCTTTGCTAGTTGCCTGGTGCCCACCAAGTCATTCACTCACAATCCCTCTTCAGCAAAGCAGGGGGAGAAAATAAGACGAAAAGTTCACAGGTCGAGTAAGGACGGGGAGATGACTCAACAGTTACCATCGCAGACAAAATTGACTCAGATTGGGGAAGACTAATTTAATTTATTGCCAATTAATAGTATTAGAATAATGAGAAACAAAAACAAATTTGAAACCACCTTCCCCTCACCTCCTTCTTTTTCCCAGACTTAAATTCATCCCTTCAACTCCAGCTTCTGCCTCCTGCTCCCATCCCAAGTGGTAGAGGATGAGGTGGGGCTGGAGGTTGTTGTCAGTTCACAGCACTTCATCTCTGCCACTTCCTCCTTCTCATACTTTTCCTCTTTCCACTGTGGGGTCCCTCTCGCGGGCTGCAGTCCTTCAAGAACTGGTCCAGGCCATTGGGTCCTTTTCCACGGGATACAGTCCTTCATGAGCAGACTGCTCCAGCATAGGTCCTCCACAGGCCCCAGTTCCTGCCAGAAAACTTGTTCCCACGTGGCCTGACCCTGTGTGGGTTTTCCATGGGCTGCTACTTCCCTCAGGGCACTTTCACCTCCTGTGACATGAGGTCCTCCACAGGCTGCTATCTAGGATGGGTGTCTGCTCCAGAATGGACCTCCATGGGATGCAGGGCGACAAGCTGCTTCACCATGGTCTGCTTCACAGGCTGCAGGGGAATCTCTGTCTGGCACCTGGATAACCTCTTTCCTCTCTTTCTTCGCAGATCTTGGTGTCTGCAGGGCAGTTTCTCTCATGCTTTTCTCCTCTCTCACAGATGTTTTGCAGTGTTTTTTACACTTTCTTAAATATGATATCACAGAGGTATCACCAGCATCTCTCGTGGGCTCAGCTTTAGGCACCAGCAGGTCTGTTTTGGAGCTGGGTGGAACTGGTTATGTCCAACATGCAGGCAGCATCTTGTATCTTCTCACAAAAGCCACCCCTGTAGCTCCTTGACACACCTCCCCTACTACCAAAACCTTGCCTTGTAAGCCCAAGACAACTAGACTGCCACACTGATTTCCAGTTTGGTCTTTCATTCAACTCATTTAATCCTAAACTGGGGACTTAGATTAATAGTGTTCAGACATTCATCTGAATCGAGGCAGACTGAGAGTTTATTCCTTCCCAAGTTACACAAGGTGCTGTACATAACAGCGGGTCAGTATTTTATGAGAAACACTAATATACAAACAGGCTGAAATGTATTTTTTACCTCCTTTGAGTGCAGCAGATTTCCAAGCAACAACACTGGTATGGGAGAAGCTGAGGTGCACAGCCCAGGGAGATATTGCTGATAATCATAAGGGGTCTTTCACTGTTCAGTTCCATCTTTTGTGCTCTGTGAGCAACACAGTGACATGAAGCAGTAGCCAATAGAGTGGAAATACTCTGTGTTCTTAAATTTAGCAGTACTTCAGTAGCAAATAAGCAAATTAAAAAAGTTTAACAGGCCAAGTGCTGGATCTAGTTCTATGTAACTAAGTAAGAATTTTTGTTAAATTCACTAATGATATAAATATGGGACACGCAGTAATGAGTTAGGAAAGACTGATTGCATAATAGTATTTAAGTATAGACAGAAATATATGCTAAATTAATGCAGTTGATTATGAAATTCTACACTCAATAAATCCTAGATCATGATAAGTACTTAGAAAGATAGAAAAGGGAAAGAGTATTATTTAAAGTAGTAGAGTAATGTTTATGGTCTGTCACAAACAGACCTGATGAATTTCATCACATCAAACTGTTTACAAAGAGTAAATGTTATACTGAAATGTTTCTTGAAAAGCACATGAACTTTTATACTTGGACTGATGCTGCTAAAGCTGTAGTTGTATCCAGTTCATGTTATTATAGTTCAAGAATTGCAATATATCCAAAATAAGCCAACAAGTTTAGTAAATATCTTAAAAATTTAACATATCACATAATAACAAGTTGAGGTTGTCATGCCAATTACCCTTTTAGTTCTCATTCATGTAACTATCAAAAGACTGGAAATTCTTTATGTTAAGAGTGTACCACGCGTACTGAGTAATGAAATATTCACTGGGACAGAGAAAAAGGACTGGAGACACAGATATTGTAACCAACCAGTCATGAGTAATATGATTCATTCCCCACTCTTCAAGTTTATTCTGTCTAAGGGAATTCCTTCCCAGTAGGCTTTGGAGATTTTGTGGCCTAATAAAGATATCAAGCTGTTTCTAAGTCAGGAGTTCAGGAGCACATTGGAAGTCTCAGACAGTCAACCTTGAAGACTTTCATGTTACGGAGTTGAAGGGATGTCACCTTGGTTTAGTTATTTTTTTTTGTTTGTATTTTGTTGGTTGGTTGGCTGTTTTGGTGGTGGAAGGTTACAAATTTTAAAGTATATATATGCATCCCTGTTCTGGTTTCGGCTGCTGCTGGCAACAAAAGCGCCAAGTGGCCGCCCTTCCCCCCGCCGGGGTACGGAGGAGAATGAAAAGAAAGAGGCAGAAACTGGTGGGTCGGGATAAGGGCAGTTTAACAGAACAGCAAACAATGGGAACAGTAACAACAACGATACAGGTAAGGAGAAAATACGACACAAACTCGCACAACAGACCCTCTCTCCCGGACAGGACCAACGCCATGAGCTCCCCAGCCGCGAGAGAGTTCCTGCTGCACCTCCCCCCCCACCGGAACCCAGCATGACGTCACATGGTATGGAATACCCAGCTCTGTTTGGCCAGGTGGGGTCAGCCCCCACCCCCCGGCTGTGCCCCTTCCTGGAGTCCGGTGAAAATTAACCCTGTCCTGGACAAAACCAGGACATTATCCACCCCTTATTCCATACCATCTACATCATGCCCAGGTCCCCCATTGTCCAGTTGATCACCACCACTTCTCCTGTCTCCAGATATCATTCCCTTAGTCTATGGATCATCACTCTAAAGTGTCCATAGAGTTCATTTCATCCATGACTTCAGGCTCCATCTGTCGTAATGGTCTTCCGTGGCAGGAGAGGTGATGTGTGGTGATGGGCGGTCACTTGCTGCATACGGAGCTCACGGCTGATGTATCTGGTGCAGCCCGTGCCCACAATCTACAGGACATGTTGATCTTGATGAAGTTGCTGGGTGACAGTTGCTGAAAACCAGGTCCAGTTCCATCATCGCTGTGCTCTGCTAGGTTTTCATCGAAAAAAGTCCATCCTTCTTTAATCTGGACGATTCTTACTATGCTGCTACTAGTACAAAATATAACAATTATAACAGTGATAACAGACAGTGACAGGGTTATTTAACAATTAACTTTATACAATTTATTTATGGACTATTCTCACCCAAAATCAAATCCCCATGACGTACACATCGGACTTCCCCATCCTTCCGCATTACCCACCAGGTACACCCAGGTCCTTGAGCAAAAGCAATCTACGGATGGGCTTGCCTTTGCCCGAGGCAGGACTAACCCAAACCATCTTCCCTAACATGTTCCACACGTGCACTACAAGGACTTTATCTCCTTCTACAGGGCGCTGAGGTTTTGACTGGGCAGGACCACCCGGTTGGTGGACCCTCTGGTGTTAACCACCCAGCTGGCCTTTGCTAAATGAGTCTCCCAGTTTTTGAACGTCTCACTCCCCATTGCTCTCAAAGTGGTTTTTAGCAGCCCATTGTATCGTTCAATTTTTCCAGTGGCTGGTGAATGGTAGGGAATATGATACACCCACTCAATACCGTGTTCTTTAGCCCAGGTGTCTATGAGGCTGTTACGAAAGTGAGTCCCGTTGTCCAACTCAATTCTTTCGGGAGTACCATGTCGCCATAGGACTTGTTTTTCCAGGCCCAGGATGGTATTCCGGGCAGTGGCATGGGGCACAGGGTAGGTTTCCAGCCATCCGGTGGTGGCCTCCACCATTGTGAGCACATAGCGCTTGCCTTGGCGGGTTTGTGGCAGTGTGATGTAGACAATCTGACAAGCCTCTCCATATTTATATTTTAGCCATCGTCCTCCATACCACTGAGGCTTTACCGGCTTGGCTTGATTGATTGCAGCGCATGTTTCACATTCATGGATAACCTGTGAGATGGCGTCCATGGTCAAGTCCCCCCCTCAGTTACGAGCCCATCTGTATGCCGCGTCTCTTCCTTGGTGGCCCGAGGTGTCATGGGCCCACTGAGCTGTAAACAGTTCACCCTTATGTTGCCAGTCCAGATCCACCTGAGACACTTCATTCTTAGCAGCCTGATCTACCTGGTGGTTGTTTTGATGCTCTTCAGTGGTCTGACTCTTAGGGATGTGGGCATCCACGTGACAGACTTTTACAATCAACTGCTCTAGCCAAGCATCAATATCTTGCCACAATGGGGCAGCCCAGATAGGTTTGCCTCTGCGCTGCCAGTTGTTCTTCTTCCATTGCTGCAGCCACCCCTACAAGGCATTGGCCACCATCCAAGAGTTGGTGTAACGATAGAGCACTGGCCACTTCTCTCGACTGGCAATGTCTAAAGCCAGCTGGATGGCTTTCACCTCTGCAAACTGGCTCCACTCATCTTCTCCCTCGGCAGTTTCCGCGACTTGTCGTGTAGGGCTCCATACAGCAGCCTTCCAACTTCGCTGCTTCCCCACAATGCAACAGGACCCATCCGTGAACAGGGCATACTTTTTCTTATCTTCTGGCAGCTTGTTATAAAGTGGGGCCTCTGCAGCATGTGTCACCTCCTCCTCTGGCGATGCTCCAAAATCTTTGCCTTCTGGCCAGTCCATGATTACCTCCAGAATTCCTGGGTGACTGGGGTTTCCCATTTGGGCGCGCTGGTTAATCAGCACGACCCACTTACTCCACGTAGCATTGGTGGCATGATGCGTAGAGGGGACCCTCTCTTCGAACATCCAGCCCAGGACCGGCAATCGTGGTGCTAGAAGGAGCTGTGCTTCAGTGCCGACCACTTCTGAAGCAGCTCAAACGCCTTCATATGCTGCCAGAATCTCTTTTTCAGTGGGAGTATAGCGGGCCTCGGATCCTTTGTATCCTCGGCTCCAAAACCCCAGGGGTCGACCTCGAGCCTCCCCTGGTGATTTCTGCCAGAGACTCCAGGTTGGGCCATTCTCCCCAGCTGTGGTGTAGAGCACATTTTTAACATCTTGCCCTGACCAGACTGGACCAAGGGCTACGGCATGAACTATCTCCTGTTTAATCTGTTCAAATGTCTGTCGTTGCTCAAGGCCCCATTCAAAATCATTCTTCTTCTGGGTCACGTGGTACAGAGTACTTACAATCTGGCTGTAATTTGGGATGTGCATTCTCCAAAAACCCACAACACCATAGAAGGAATGTGCTTCCTTTTTGCTGGTTGGTGGGGACATAGCTGCTATTTTGTTGATGACATCCATTGGGATTTGACGGCGCCCATCCTGCCATTTTATTCCCAAAAACTGGATCTCTTGAGCAGGTCCCTTGACTTTACTTCGCTTAATGGCGAAACTGGCTTTCAGAAGGATCTGAACTATTTTCTTCCATTTCTCAAAAACTTCCTGCGCGGTGTCACCCCATACAATACTGTCGTCGATGTACTGCAGATGTTCTGGGGCTTCACCCTTTTCCAGTGCAGTCTGGATTAGTCGATGGCAAATGGTGGGACTGTGTTTCCACCCCTGGGGCAGTCAATTCCAGGTGTACTGGATGCCCCTCCAGGTGAAAGCAAACTGTGGCCTGCACTCTGCTGCCAAATGGATGGAGAAGAATGCATTAGCAATGTCAATTGTAGCATACCACTTGGCTGCCTTTGACTCCAGCTGATATTGAAGTTCTAGCATGTCTGGCACAGCAGCACTCAGCGGTGGTGTGACTTCATTCAGACCACAGTAGTCTATTGTCAGTCTCCACTCTCCAGTAGATTTTCTCACTGGCCATATGGGACTATTAAAGGGTGAGCGAGTTTTGCTGATCACTCCTTGACTCTTCAGCTGGCCGATCAGCTGATGAATGGGGAGAAGGAAGTGTCGGTTGGTACGATACTGTCGCCGGTGCATAATTTTTTTGCGATTGGCACCTGTTGTTCTTCCACCCTCAGCAACCCCACAGTGGAAGGATGCTCCGAGAGACCAGGCAAAATGGACAGCTGTTTAATTTCTTCCGTCTCCAAAGCAGCTATGCCAAAAGCCCACCAATACCCCCTTAGGTCCTTGAAATACACTCTCCTGAGATAGTCTATACCAAGGATGCACAGAGCCTCGGGGTCAGTTACAATGGGGTGCTTCTGCCACTCCTTCCAAGTGAGGCTCACTTCAGCCTCCAATACACTCAGCTCTTGGGATCCCCTTGTCACTCCAGAACGACAAATGGACTCTGACCCTTTGAAATCTGATGGCATTAAAGTACACTGTGCACCAGTGTCCACTAGAGCTTTATACTCTTGTGGATCTGACGTGTCAGGCCATCGAATCCACGCCAACCAATAAACACGGTTGTCCCTTTCCTCCACCTGGCTGGAGGCAGGGCCCCTCTAATCCTCGTCAGAGAATTTGCTGCTCACCTGCTGTAAAAATGACTTGGAGGTCCCCTCCATAGGATCGGAATCACGATCAAACTGTCTACCTGGTCTGGAGAGCTGGCTTCTGGAAACGAGAGCGGCATTTTTCCTAACAGAATTCCCTTTGATGATTACTTTACCTCGCAACTCACACGCTCGTGCCTCTAGACTTGAGGTGGGTTTTCCATCCCACTTCCTCATGTCCTCTCCGTGGTCACGCAGGTAGAACCACTGGGTGCCCCGGGGTGTATAGCCTCTGTATTCCCTCTCCTGATCAGAGAAACGCTTGCCCCTAATAGCTGAGACACTGGCCCGTACAGCTGGGGAGTAGGACATATTCTTTTCTAGTGGCTTGACCAGTTTCTCCACAGCTGAAACAAGGGAGGAAGAGAGACTTTCCTCATACTGCTGGAGTTTGACATTCACCTTATCCACTGTTGGTGCCTCTTTACCTTTCCCGTCTACTATTGCCAGTGAGTTGGTATATGAGGATGGTGCGCTGCGCAGAAACTTCCTCCACATGGATTGTGAGCACTGGAGTTCTTCTGGGTCTGTGGGTACCTGCTCATCGTCTGTGTCACAGTAAACCAGCTCCTGCACAGCTAATTCCCTCAAGTACTGAATACTTCTTTCCATATTGGTCCACTTGCCAGGATAGCATACAAAATCCTCACTGAAGGGATACCTTCCTCACGCCTGACAGAAGTCTCCTCCAGAGGCTGAGGACTTATTCCTTTTTTCCAATGGCCTTGTCAGTGCCCCCTTCCCTGGCCAGGGATCCTTGCTGCTTGGCTTCCTTGCCCTGTAATTCCAAGCTGCTGGCCCCGTTATCCCAGCACCACAGCAGCCAGGTGGCAATGAGCTCACCTGGGTGGCGGCTGAAGTCTTTCCGCATGTCTCGCAGCTCGCCCAGGGACAGGGACCGGGTGATGATCTCTGTCTCTATCTCCCACAATGACCCTGGCTCATTGTCATCCCTCCCTGAGCAATCTGCTCTCTTTGTGTCTTTCTTTAGTTTTACAGGGGCGACTGCTACTGGCACAGGTTGGTCATTGGGCTCAGTCACTGTGCCTACAGCTGGAGCTGGGGCAGCTGCCGTGCCCGCCGGGGGAGCCGGGACCACGCCAGTGGCAGTGGCAGCTGTGTTGCCAGTTGGGGAGGCTGTGACTGCCTGCTGGTCTGGAGCGGCTGCAGGGCTGGCTGGGGGAGTAGCACCAGTCAAGGTGGCTGCCGCTTCGTTTCCCCCTCTTTCCCCTTTAGGGCACTGAATCAGGTTGACCAGGGCTCAGTAAGCGTGGGCCAGACCCCAGCACATTGCGGTGATTTGTGTCTCTCTTGAGTTCCCAGGGTAGCAGCACACTTTTTTGCAGATATTTTGCCAGATTGTCCCGATTCTGTATTTGTTCAGGGGTGAGTTTGAAAAACACCGGGGGTGCCCACTGCCCTAGACACCTGCCCACGCTGTCCCACACACCCAGCCACTCACAGCTATCCAGCCCCGGGGCAGGTCTCTGCATGATGTTCTTAACGACTTGTTTAACCCTAAACAAAAGCTGAAACCCATTCAGGAGGAAGAACAAAAGGAGCGTGCTGTCCTGAGCATCCCAGGGGTACTCGAAATTCTCAAAAGCCTTTAGGACCAGCCTGAGGGAAAGAGGAGGGGCAAATGAGTGGAGGATGTATCTCCTCCGGTTTTCCCCACAGATTGGGTTTGATTACTAACAAATTTTAAGAGCTAGGATCCAAGGTATGGAAATGACCGCAGTGCCGCATTCAAATACAAGCCTAATTTCGTGCACAGTAATGTTATCATATTATAAGTCGATATCGTACAGTACGGCAAAATCATCATCCTGTTCCTTTTCCCAGTGATGATGAACAGCATGGCAATGAACACATAGTGCAAGTACGGATTTACATAGCAGAGCCACTTGATCAAAGTCAGAAACATTTTTTTTTACCGGCGACTACTTAACACAGAAAAATGCGTATAACAAAATTTAAGAAAACCTAAGAAAGCAGTTTTAACACCCACTGCTCAGTCCTGCCGTTATCCCCGCTCCACGCTCGGGCGCCAATTTAATGTTCTGGTTTCGGCTGACGCTGGCAACAAAAGCGCCATGCGACCGCCCCTCCCCGTGCCGGGGTACGGAAGAGAATGAAAAGAAAGAGGCAGAAACTGGTGGGTCGGGATAAGGGCAGTTTAACAGAACAGCAAACAGTGGGAACAGTAACAACAATGATACAGGTAAGGAGAAAATACGACACAAACTCGCACAACAGACCCTCTCTCCCGGACAGGACCAGCGCCACGCACTCCCCAGCCGCGAGAGAGTTCCCGCCACCCTGCCCACCACCGGAACCCAGCATGACATCACATAGTATGGAATACCCAGCTCTGTTTGGCCAGGTGGGGTCAGCTCCCACCCCCCGGCTGTGCCCCTTCCTGGAATCCGGTGAAAATTAACCCTGTCCTGGCCAAACCCAGGACAATCTCAAAAATGGCAGCAGCAGTACAAAGAGAAAGGAAGCTTCTATAAAATGCTTGGGAGACAGCTTCTTCGAAAAGGTGTTTTATAAATAGACCTGGAGTGAGGCACTCCAGAAAGCTAGAGGGACATGACTTGAGTAAAGATGTTTCCAACTTTCCAGTGTGACTGCAGGAACACCTTCTCAGATAGTAATAAGAAAGAAAGTACTTCAGAAACGGAAAGAGTGAAACTCTTGTATGTGTATGCCTTTTTCTTATGACTCAGACAGTAATAGCAGTTATCAGTGGAGTGCCCACGTATGGTTATTGCTAATTCCTCAGAAACCATTCAGAGTTTGTTGTCAAACAATCCTATGTTTTCTAGTAGATCTGACAGTTTCTCCGGGGGAGTTATCGAGAGTCCACTTATGAAGAAAAAGGGTGTCATATCTGAGTAAACAGGGACTCATCTGACTCAGAAGCTGATTTGCTTCAGCAGTGTTTCCAAAAATGTTCAGTCTTTCTAATGGATTTCAAACTCACCAGTAATATTTATGATAACAGTTCATAGGAACTGAATCACTTGCTCCTAATCTGTAAGAACAGATTTCTTGGAGGTGAAAGATATACTTTTTTAAAATTTTGGAATATTTCTAAAAGCTAGTGAGGAAAAGAACCTGTATATAACTGCAAGAGCTTTGGCGTCATTTTTCTAGGCCTCTTTCCCTGTAGAAACTATAATTTACTGTTGAGCAATGCTTTTAGCTAGACTAGTGAAACAAAAATACACAGGGTTTGATATAGCAACATTTTGCTGATCCATCATAGTGAAGTAGATAATGTAAGCAGTAGCCTGATTTCTTGCTAATTTAGAAACAACTATGTGCATATGTGTGTTAATATGGAGGTGAGCTTCCAGAATGTCTGTTTCTTCACTTACGAAGTTTAGCACAAAGAGTAGAAGAGTACAAATTCCCTCCAGATGAAAGGATAAAGGTCCTCTCTTCACATCACATTCTGATTTGTTATTTGGAAAAGCTGCTGAGAAGGTAATCATACTGTATGTTTATAATTCATCTTAATAAATTAATCACTCCGAAGACAATAAGAAAAATTTTGCTGTATTATTGGTTTATTCATCTTAGGCCTGCATCAAGCAGTGTGATAGCTCAAAAAGATTATGCTATTAGCACCAATGTGATCAAACCTGATCAATATAATTGTAGAAAGCTTTTCAGCAACCTGGGACTATATATATATATGTATATATATAAGTACTATATATTAATATACATATATATAAAAAATTAAACATCAGGGTTTTTTAGAAAAATTTTTTGATTAATAGGCTATGTATCATTAAAACGGTCTTCATATAACAAAAAAATATTGCTCTTAACCACCTGTCCCATTTTTTCCAAAGAGTTTGAGTGTATATGGATTCATTGTTGCATTATTCCCCAGGGAATTTTATTCTGTAGGTGAGATGCCAGTTATTGTCTTGATCACATGTGTATCTGTTCATCAGTACAATGTTAGGAATTCCTGTTGTAGCATGCTGGGTTAAGCGAGATTGTCCAATTGTGATCCGACTACAATCTCAAACATTAAGCATTGTACTTTCAGGCATTATTTTTTGAAATTTACAAGTTTTTCTTATGAGCATTTTTTCACAGAGGGTTGCTACATTAATTATTTTTCTATTTGTATAATTGTAATCTTACGTAAACCCAAATTGCTAAAACAATTTACTTCTTATACTTACAATTCTAAAGCACTGTACCATTTTAAGCATTAATAGGTGTAGAATGGGAAGGTATAGGTCGTTAAGATGGAATTTAATTAATTATCCTGATATCTTTCGTTGCCATAGTGACTATCCATCTGCTTACAATGTTTTTAAAGTAGTCATTCAGTATGCCCCTTTTGAGAAACAGGATTACTAATTCAAAAATACCAAAGTAATCTCTTTTCCTCTTTTGTTTTATACTGAAATGCTATGGTGTAATTTCAAGTAGAAAAATGTATATTTTTTAAATCTGACTCGCACAGACAATAGTCTTTTAACCCAATCTTCCTTAATGATTGCTATGTTAAGTATTTTTTTTGTAGCACAAGGAAACACAAAGCAAATGAAAAACTTCAAAGATCCCTTAGAAGTTCAGACTTTCTACCCAGTCACAAAGGCAACTGCATTACAGAAGCAGATGTCTCCTGTTGGGGTTTGTTCAGAAAGTTGCCAGAAATCTATTGCAATTCATGTGAATGTTATATTTACTGCCTAGTTAGGTCTTACAGGTCAACCTATTTTATTATTTTCATTCCTGCAACCCTCTCAATTGTGTGTGTGATTCACATAGTGGTGTACTTCCCTCCTGATCAGTAAACAAGCCAAGTCGTAGTCACTCTGCAACCAGAGAGACCATCTTTCAAATGAGAGATAAGAACAAGATTATGAGCTCTCAGTAATTTGTAATATCTCACAGAACATGTTACAAACCTGGGAACTTTGTTTCTTTTGCCTGAGGCTTAGCTTGCTAGGACTGCAATCAATACTGAATTTTACTTTACGTCTTGTAGAATTTTGCGGAATTAAAATTGCAAAGATACTTATATTTGTCACAATTTCAGATCTTTGTGGCCAGATTTCTGTGTTATGAGTGACAAACATCTGAATATCTCTTTCTTCTTGTAAAAAATGATGAACAAATTTCTCTGTTTATCTTCACCATTACTTTAATATTACTTGTCTTTTTACTTTACACTAATGAATCCTTTTGCTTTCTTCAGAGTACAATAAAATATTTAATCCATATAAAAGTGTGTTAACTCTGAAACCTCAGTCAAAATGCAGTATTTGTAGTTATAATTCGGCTGTCCAATACCTTGTCTTGCTACAATACCTGCAACAGTTTCGGTATTAAAAGGGCTTGAAGAACCTAAATACAGACATTAAAGTTGAAACCTACTAGTGAAGTCTTCAGGTTAACATTTTTCTGTAATCTGCTACACAGATTGAGTTTGTATCTTAGTATTACAACATGTTTATAAGGTAGGAAGGTAAAATAATCTCCATTATACTCACATCAGTGAAATCTTCCACTCAGCTACACAGAAAGCTAGAACTCTGAATAATTTTAGCTAATCTCAGACATAGCTCTCACCTTGAAGTTTGAAACTTCAGATATTTCTCTTGCAGTTCCATCTGCAAATTGTTTGTTTGCATGCCAAAGTTATTAGGTGGGATTGATTTACAACGCTTCTCATATTGCTAAAAAGAAGCCACATTTTACCTCAGAAACGGCACCACACTGATGATGGGTGAAGTGACTTATTCATTACGTATTTCCTAGAGACTAAAAAGCTAAAAAATGTTTTAACAGTTTCCCTAATCCTTCTACCGTAAAGGAGGTTTCATATCATTCTTGTATCCATTTTCCCTTTCTACTTTTTCTCTTCCATGTTTCATGACATTTTAAAAGTATGTCAATGAAATAAGTATTTCAAGTGTTCCTTACAGCGCCATGTATTAAAAACAACTCTTTCATGTTCAAAGCCCTCCCTCACTCTTATAGAAGAAAGCCACTATATTACCCTTGAAGTTTAGATTCTTCCTAATGTCCTTCTTAGTAACAGAGCTTTTACTAGTACTGTTCTTTGTTCGATTTGTAAAATCTCTATTTCAAGTTTTCAGATCTGTTCTATATTTTAATATATTTATCAACATGACAATGGCCAACTAATAAGATCATTATATTATTGGGCATAATTGCTAATTCCAGGTCAGAGATACAAATGATCTCTTTGTAGTGAATTGTCTGATTTTTTTTTTCAATAATAATTCTTTTATTTTCCTTGCAAATGGTAGCTTAATGTATTTTACAGGATTTGTATGAGAAGTAGTCCTTGTGAGAATGTATGGAGTTTTTCTTGGAAGATAATTATATCCTTCTCATTTGTTCAAAATTACTATGTAAGCATTTTTATTATTATTATTCCTTAAAACACTAATCAAGCATTTATGTAATGTTTAAAACAAATCCCTACATTTCATATCCAGATTAGACTGTATTGCACTAAACTGAGATTTCTTCCATACATGTGAGAATCCAAAATCTTTTTTATGCATGAACTGGGATATTCAGGGGTGAATGGCAGATCAATGACCCTTTTTTTTTCAGTCTGTGTTTTCTTCCCTTGTTTCATAGTTATTTAAGCACACAGATAACTAATCATTTAAAATTAGAATAGATCTAAAATAATAATTAAGGAAATTTTATTTTAAGATGTTAATGAAGGTTGCTAGTATTTTACACTTAGATATCTGTCTTTTCTTGGAATTATCTTGTAGCACTTCCCTAGCTAGGTAAGTATTTTCTTCCTCATTGTTCTAATGTTAATCCCAAAGGATGCATCATCTGTTAAAGAATGTTCAAGATAAAACTTCTCATTTTTTTTTCCTTTCACTCACTGTGCAAGTAGAGCGCAAAACAGTCCCTCTGGCATGTTCATCAAAACTCTGATCTCGGTGATTAAAATGCGGAGAAACTGGCATTTTCCTTTTATCTGCAGTCCATCATATCTTTATTGTTTGAATCTCTTTAACACTGTGTTTCTACTTTCTCTTCAGCACTGGTATTTTTGCTTTGGTTTTTTTTGTTGCTTTTTTCCTCCACTTAAAGGAGCGTAATTAAATTGATATAACCAAAAAAGTTGCATATATATTTCTCGGGTAACTTTCTCTGATAACATCTGAAGCATATCTTCCTACTATTTGTGTAGTCTTCTATCATAATTTGAAGGTAAAGTACAGAATTTGGTGTCATTAAAAACTGCATGTCTTTTATGCAGAAGTAATCTGTTCTTAACTATTTTTTAAATATACCTTATCCCCTTCTGAACCTTTTTTTCCCTTTGCTCTTCAGATTTTACTGTGAACATTAGAAACTTTTTTTAAAAAGTTATTTCTAAATCTCTGTATTGCCCTTGTGAATTTACAAGCTCTTTAACAAGATATTCCACTGGGTGCTCTTTATAACTGTCCAAAAGTTTGGCTTTTCTTGCCTATTTCTTCATCAGGCTGTTTATTATGAGACACATCCCATTTTGACCAGGCTCCAAGTGCCAAATTTTTGCATGTAGTCCCACCATATAAATACTTTCCTTACATTGGAAGGAAGATATCAAACCTAATATCTTCTTCTAAATTATAATCAAACAGAAATGTTTTAGTACTATGAAGTTTTTGAATGATCACCTGAGGACTGGACTAGATACACACAAATTCTCCATGTATATATATACATGTGTATGAGTATGTGTTTGTAAAGATCACTTTCACAGTACTATATCCTGTTTCTTTATGAATGCCCCTCTTTTTTGGCAGAAAAAAAGAATTTTGACTTTTGGGATTAAAACTGACAGAGGTAATCTAATAAAAAACTTTCACAATAAATCTTAATGAAAAGAAGTTAGGCAAAACTCCCTTTAAGACCCTGAATTCACCATTGAAAATGGAAAAAGGACAACTTATGATGAACATTTTTGTAATTACTAGAGTATAATACTTTCTTTGCCTGTTATCTCATCTTATGTCATGAAAAGTTTGACATCCAATTACTGCTATAAATGTGAAAAAGCACATATTTTTCCAAATCAATACATTTATTCACCTAACGCACAGCCCTACTAAAGAAGTACCTATTGATGATCAAGCTGAACCTCACAGAATTTTCTAGATTTTAGGCAATCTAGCTTACCACAGTCCCTGAAGACCTTGTTATCATTAGATAGCAAGAGTTACAGATCATCAAAGTTATGAGAGATTTGACTATCTGTCTTTACAGTCATTTGTGAAGCCATTTTGTTTCTTATAGTCTTGCTCAAAGACAAAAATCAGCTTGAACTATACTGTGTTGTTTTGCACAGTTTATTTGCATGTATGTACATGCATAAAGTTTGTATCTATTTAAGACAAAACAGTCCTTACTGTGTAAAAATTTCTGAGGTGTAGGGCAAATACTGCATCTTGCAGTGTTTGGCCAGTGAATAAGAGAGTGTATTTCAAGTTCAGCAAACTTCATATTGATTACTTATTCTGCAACATCCCCTCCTGTTCAGCTTGTCAACTATCGGAAGATGCTGTATAGCGCCAGCTGGTACTTTGTGTCAGTAAATAGGAAAATGGTGTAAGCAGGAAATAATCATTTAAATGCCTTTTAAGCTACACTGTCTAAAGGTTTGGGAGGTAGGGGGGTGTTTCTCTTTTTTTTTTTTAAGTGTGAATTTTATCAGAAGCTTTGAAGGCCTTCTTTTTTATTATTATTTTTCTTTCATTACAAATTATGCATGTTTATGCAAATTATGCAATACTTCTCAAATCCAGTACAGTCTTTCAATTTTTATTTCATTACAAGAGTATTTGTCACTTGGGCTTTAGCTGTAACTGCTTTCCTTTTTTCTACATACACAATTTTTCTGTGGATGTTCACAAGCTGATGACTAAGATCTATAAGTAATATATGGAAATGATAGCATAAACTTAACTTGAGTTCATTTTTCAGGAATTCCCATAGGAAAACTTTTAGCCTTTGGATTACTATTTCTGTCGTGTTCTTGTGGTATAATGTCCTCTCCTAATATTCAGAAATAATACACAATAATTGGGTGAAAAAAATGAAACAAGTGAAAATTCCAACTTTATACAGAGAAAAAAGTGAGTGTGCATTTTCTAAACTGGACATGGCTTGAGTAGGACAAAAATGATTTATGTTTATGATAAATTAAACAATTGCGTATCCCACAGTGAGTGAAGAAAACAACAGTAAAAAAAAGATCGTATCAGAAGTCTAAAGCTCAGAGCAGCAAAACTTATATGTAGTAAACTAATGTGTATTTTCCCATTTCATTCTGGAATTAGGAGAACTGTTCCTCCAAAAAGAAGGGGTGGGACAGTCGTTTGAATATGGAGGGTGAGGGAGGGAAGGGGAATGGTTGTGATGTCATATTAACTCAATAAATCAATGCATGGGATCATCTTCTATCACTTCTTGTACTCCTGAGTTGAACAGAAATACAGCTTATCATTTCCTTTCAAGCCTATCGTGTAATATTTAGACAAAGGCTTCATAACAACAATGGGCAGCCGTGCTGGATTGATACTGTGGAGTTAACACGTTAACTCACTCGGTATTATCTTCATTATGGTAAACAAAATGGAAAAATGCCAAAATAATAATACACCTTATAGGAATACTGCACAAAGGCTAGCTACAAACATTCTTTCCTCACGTGTGAGCAGTAAACAGTATGTATCACTTGCAGCTTAAAAGAATCATGGACTAAAAATTCTTCTAATCAAGAATGCTTTAACCAAAAAGCTAGCAAGAATCATGTTATATCCTTCCTAATATGACACACTAATTTTTGCTTAGCGTTGTATGTGGCCTTACTTAGAAGTACCTTAGTCTACAAGAGTGGAAAAGGGCACGGAAGATGCCAGTAAAAAGTTAAAGAGAGGAAAAAATCTAAACAAATAAGTCCAGAGGTGTCCTTGGACACTCCTGATATCTGAACATGGCAAGTTATTCAACATTCTGACATAGAACATGTAGAGATTTTTGTATAAATGTAATATCCTTACGAAGAGCCAGCATGGCTGCTGTACAAGGAAGCTCTGTTTTAAACTCTATTGGACTGTTCTGAAAAGGTGTAGAACACTTCACTAATGGTAATTCAGTCGACACACCTGAATTTCCAGAAGTTTAACTACAATCTACCTCACCAATGGTTAGTAGGCAAAGTAAGTAGCCATGGTAGGGAGGAGGTAAACTTTTGGAATACATCAATAACTGTTTAAAAAACAGGAAACTGAAAGTAAGGATAAGTGGTCAGAAGCGAAAAGTGTAACCAGAGGAGTTCTGCAGTGCTATGGGCTGGGAGTTACTTTCTTCAACCCATTTATACCATCCTGGACAAGAAAGTGAGCATTAAGATGAGAAAGTTTTCTGATGATGCTAACTTCCTCAAGATAGAAGAAGTAAAGGACAAGACAAGGAACTCATTCAGCATTAAAAAAATGAATTATTTCCTTGCACCTCTAGTGGCAGAGACTGGACAGGGTGCTGGCATGGGTTCAAATAGACTGAACAGATCAGGGGAACGGAAATGCTCTGAAGCTTTCTAACTATATAGAAACCACATCTTCACTAGAAAATCCAGCACATTAACTTTTGTTAAAGACATGCAGGATATCCATGGAAAACATTATATTTTCTTGCCTTATTCTTACTCTTTCCAATACACTACTTAAGGCCATTGTGCAAGAATACAGATTTGAACTGAGTAGAAACTAATTTCATCCCTGTGCATCCATTTGTATATTCCTTGCCTGTTTTTAAACCCGATGTTAGACTCACCAGTGTCACAATATCTGCGAAATCCTACAAACCCATCTTGGTAAGTCACACATCAAATTGTATTATATATTCATTAGACTTTGTTTCTTTGGCTTGTCCTTAACCAGCTTATTGTATCTTATTTCCAATCTTTCACAGCGAAAATATAGGAATAAACATATAAACATTAATGAGATAATAGAAATGTGTCTCTTCCTTTTGTGCTTGTAATTCTACCAACAAAGGTCACAGGTTGTAGACAGAAGCCTTGTACGTTGCTGCAATGGATCAACAATTAAGAACTTCATAACTTGGAACAAAGAAGTATCAGTTTCTTAGAAAGTTTTAATGAAAACATTTTCCCACACAGGCAGAATAGTAATGTATTTGGAGATTTTGAATTTTAACTGTCCTCTTGAAGTGTATGATTAAATAGGTTGGGGTTTTTTTGTAGTTTTTTAAACAAATTCATTGTTTTGAATTGTTCCCAGTCATATGACATTTCTGTATCTAGACACAAATTTTAGAAGGACAATATTTTTCCTTAAATTTTTGGAGATTATCATTAATATTTTCCAGTGAAAGGCTGTTTTTCCTTCTCATAAACCAGAAATAAAATAAAATGAAACTAAAAGAGAAAAATCCTGCCCACGCCCCTAGAGCCCCTTCGTTAGGTCTACAAAATATGACCTTTCAGTATCCTTCTAAGGTCCTGGAATGCAAAATGAGATGCCACGTGTAACACATTCATGACTGGAAATATATTCTCCTCCAATATTTGAGTTATTCTAAAGAATAGAATTGCATTGTGGTAAATCCTATACAAACAGAAGGCATAGAATAATGTCCATTAAGGGGATGTTAAAGTTCTAATAGCTAATATTAGCTAACAGCTAATAGTTGTCACTTTTCTATCACATCTTTGTCTGCTGGATATCTCAGTGGTGTCATCACAGTGGAACCACAGTGAATTCATTATATTCCTGGTGCTTATAGCAGTTGAGGATGATTCTGTTCATACTTTCTCACAGAAGGGAGGGAACGTACCTTTCCGTCAGAAGTTCAACACTTTTTTTAACCTGCAGGAAACAGACAGGACCTGTAACATCGCCCAGTGAATACCTTGTTCATCTCTGAACAATTTCCATAGTGATAATGGTCTTTCCTGTAGTGTAGTCTCATACATCCTTCACATAGCTTCTGATAGTTTAAACATGAAGCAAAGAATTCCAAAGTAGAATCTTTAAAAAAAATTAAAACAATGCAGATATATACTTCTAAACATAGTATTAAAATGCTCACTTATCATCACCAGCCTCGATATTTTAGCCATGTTGCTATAGACTTCAGAAATTAACCAACCAGCTTTTCAGTTTTCAAAGACATTTCTGCTAGTGCTTTCTCCTCTGGAATGTGTCACTTTTTCTATCTCATTTGGTCAGCATCCCTTGTTATTAATTTTTCTTGAAGACAAATAAATCTTCTCAGCCTAAGAGCGTTTGTTCCTATTTGTATCCCTGCTTTTCAATATTCAGAACATAGTCGTTAAATCTAATGATTTCTTTAGTTTGCTTTGAAGCTTCTGCCACTGGGAATAGGTGACACGTCTAGGTTCTTGTCAGTCTCTGGCTAACTCACTACACATTGTGGCAATTGTTATAAAATTAGCACAAATTAATAAACTATACATAGAGATAATCTTGAAATTGCCACAGGAAGACAGAAAAAAAGAAAGTAAAAAGTATTCTCATTTACAGCATTTAACATGGAATTCTTAAAGAAGTTTGTAGATGAACATTTATCATCTGTATAGTTAATGAAAATATTTGTAAGAAAAAGTCATTAGAATTTGCCTTCCTAAGGCTCTTTTGAAAATGGATCTCATCTGCCTAGGTCACTTCTGAAACCTGGATTCAATTCTGCTGCCCCCAGTCTGCAGGAAAGGGATAAATTATCCTCAGTCTCACAAACACTGATCTCATAGTAAATGAAACTGTGTAACTTTGTATGAGAAGGAGAAAGTGAATATATAGTGATAGCTCTTAAGTGCACTTTCCCAACAAGAACTAGTGTGTTCCTAAAATAATTACTTCAGTTTTCCTCCATAGACTGAGACTTGCTATCTTACAAGGCTTTTAGAGAAGGAAGGGCAGAGAAAAAAAAGGGTCCAGAGGTCACTAAGGACATGTGGGGATTTCATTCATTTCTTTGAGGATATTGAAAGAAAAATCCTTGGGAAATCAGAATTCACTACCTCATAATGGGTCACTTGGCGGGCCGATTGCCCCATCACCATCCATTGCACTAGCCCATGTTAGTTGAGGGAAACTTTCCCACTGTCTTGACGCATATCGCTTCATGTCTGTAGCTGGTTCTCTTTGGATACATTTGAAGATCTCTCTGAATCTTCATTATGTCATCTCCTTAGGCAATGTCCTTTTTATCTCATAATTTTTCAGGACATTTTTCCTGTTTTTTTCTCCAATAAGCACTTGGGTTTTTAATAAGGATTTTTGATCAAAGTCTGTGATGATTGTAGCTCTGTCTCATAATTTTCCTTAAGATTCTTGTTACAGAAAGCAAATACAATTTTATGAAACTTAACTGACCGTAAAATCCAGCATTGTGAGATTTTTATTATTTTAAGCAGACTTTCTGCAAGTCAAAGAGTATTCACCAGTGCCGTAATGGTTAAAAATTGTAAAATATTAAAGGGATCAATTTTCATGGAATCATAGAATGGTTTGATTTAGAAGGGACATTATGGATCATCTAGTTCCAACCCCACTGCCATAGGCAGGGACACCTTGCACTAGACCGGGTCACTCAAAGCCTTGTCCAACCTGTCCTTGAACACTTCCAGGGAAGGGACATCCAACAACTTCTCTGGGCAACCTGTTCCAGTGCCTTACCACCTTCATAACAAAGAATTTCTTCCTTATATCTAGGCTGAATATACCCTCTTTTAGTTTTAAACCACTATCCCTTGTCCTATTGCAACCGGCTGCACTAAAATTCCGTTGCTGTCTTTCTTATAATCCCCATTTAAGTTTTGAAAGGCTACTCTAAGGTCTACCTGCAGCCTTCTCTTCTCGAGGACAAACAGCCCCAACTCTCTCAGTCTTTCCTCATACCAGAGGTCTTCCATCCCTCAGAACATTTTCATGGCCTGTCTCTGCACCTGCTCTAACAGGTTCATGTCTTTCCTGTGCTGAGGGCTGCAGAGATGGACTCAGAACTCCAGGTGGGGTCTCACCAGTGTGGAGCAGAGGGGCAGAATCCCTTTGCTGAAGCTGGTGTCCATGCTGCTTTTGATGCTGGCCATGCTTCTGTTGATGCAGCTAGCCTTCTGGGCTGCGAGCACACATTGCTGGGTCATGTTGAGCTTCTTGTCAACCAAAACCTTCAAGTCCTTCTCCTCAAGGCTGCTCTCAATCCTTTCTCTATCCAGCCTGCCTTTGTGCTTTGGATTGCCCTGACCCAGGTGCAAGACATTGCACTTGGCCTTGTTCAACATCACGAGGTTTGTACAGGCCCACTCCTCAAGCCTATCCAAGTCTCTCTGGATGGCATCCCTTCCCTCCAGCATGTATATTTTACATATGACAAAACTCACAATCTGCATTTTTTCTTTATTCTTCCTAGTCACCACACATAATCTGTTACTACAGATGTCAGTCTTGACATTCTTAGCACTGTTAGGAAGCTTATGTCCTGTTAATCTTTGTTAGTGTCAGAAATACCTGGTTAAACATTAGAAACAATAGAAAAATATTTTTTTACACAAAATCACTCTTTTTCTGATTTGTAAGTGAATAATAACATTATTGCAGTTGGGCTGCACTCTTTTGTCATAGATAATGTATAAGCTACTTAACACACCCTTTTGCAAACACTTTGACATGAAAGTTTGTTAAATTTTAGTATATGTAGAAAATTTTGTGTTTTTTCTTGTGAGGGGGTTATGGACTACTACAAATTACTATGTCCTCACAAATTGTCTTTGTTCAGAAGGAAACTTCTGCAATCACAAATTTTACCTTTAGGCCAATGGTGTGTTTTTTGGCAGTGCAGAGCTATCACAGCTGTACTGTAAGAAGAAGAGAGATGTACTTCAGAGAATTGCATGGGAATTGTGTCCATTTTCGTATTTTGTCCATACTTTTGCCAAAAGGTTGTGGTGCAGATAATTTGTGGGGAAAAGGCAAAAAGAGAGCTGTGACCACATCTATGAATTAGGTATTGAATGCTAGGAAGAGAGTTGTAGTGTCACAGGTTTGTGCACATAAGTCAGTCTGACAGATAGGAAACTGTCAAAATGCCTCCCTTTGTTGCTAAGTGGAACATTGAAAAGAATTAACGTTTACTGCCCATACTTATCTTATACCCGTATTCCAATTACTAGTTGCCTCATGCACTTAAAAAAAAGAAACCTATTACCCTATATGTGAAGGGTAGAATTTATGACAGGCAGAAATTTGAGATGTTATCAAATATTTCTTCTTCTGCTCTCTCTTTTAGGAGGAAGGTCTAAATTGCAAGAGTCGAGGAGAAGCAGAATTCCTCTGAAGAGAGGTTTGCCTTTCAGAGTTAGTCTCTTGCTTCCCTGAAACAATTTGTGATATCATTTTACCTCCCTGGAGGCTGTTCTTGAATCATCCTTGCATTAATATCAACATAATCAAATGGGAGGAAAGCTTGGAAGACTTTTTTTGCTGCCACATATCCATATACCGCTACAACTTTGAAATGTGGGGTTAACAAAAGTAGGACAAGAATTATAATACATATGGGCACACACCTGTTTGTCAGAAAAAGACTATAAATGCAGGAATATTTAATGAAGAGAAACTGGAAACATCCTTCAAATTAAAGAAAGGAGCGCTATCTGGAGAAAAGCATTTGTATAACCATGCTATTAGGATGCTTATTTTTTAAATTTAGAAGAAAATTACAAGAGAATCCAAGTACTAATGCTATATCACATCAGTTGTTCCTGTTCATTTTCACATGATATCTTTGTCAGAGATCTCAAATGCACCATGATTTCAAATCAGTTTATGCTGATAAAGAGTTGCAAAAGGTTTCAGCTTTATGCATGTGTAATTGGCTATCTCACATTTTACAAAACAAGTCTAACTGAAGCGGATCCAAATTAAAGAAGATTTGTTAGGTTCTTGTAAGAACATGATTAATGGGTAGCTTATCCTGACCCTAAGGCTTCATGGGTGTTACAAAGGAGAAAAGAAATCAGGATAATCCCCTAATAGTGACACAGCAACAATGATAAACTATGGATGTGAACTGATGTTAGTTGATACAGTATATCACGGTCACATGTATACCTTTCAGAAGAAAGGATTTGTTAACAGTGCCTGCTTGAAAATGGCTATTCGGTGCCTTATTAGTGATAAACAGAAAGGCCCAGTTAATCTCAATACATGTTGGGAAAAATAATGTAAAGGAGGTGATAGATTTGCCTAGTAGAATGGCAGTTAATATTGGAAAGGGGATGCAGACAGACTTCTGTACAGTGAAAATATCAGTTAATACAAAAGCAGAGTAAGAAGAACTTTGTGTTAGAATAGACAATTCAAAATAGAGTGATGCATTTTGGGGTACAGGTGATGATGACGTGTAATTCTCTCGCTTTTTGTTTAGGACCACTCAGTATCATTAGCATAAGTAAGTAATCATCAAATAAAATCACTGCGTCATATCCTGTCTAGTCTAATGGAAAATTCTAATTCATTATGTGTGACCCCTGGAGGCCACAACAAGAAAAAAATTATGCAAAACTATGTAATGTGCTGTAAAATTTTAATGCTCGGAGATACAGTGAAATAGAGAGTAAAAGAGAGATCTATGCATGTCTTCCTTTCTTTTTAAGGAGACAGACAGCTTAAGATCACTGTACCATGGACAGTGTAAATGAATAGTAAAGTCTAGCACAAGCTATAATAGCATAGCATCAGCTGTTTACATGATCAATTAAAATTTGGGGAAGAGTCAGAGCTTTCGTACACATCCCTGACACCTTTTCCAATAAACTTTCTTGAATATGTATCTTGTCATTTTAATTGGATCAGGCACTGGTTCAGCAATGAGCCAACCCACAGCTTGAGTTTACACTGTATGGCTCTATACAAGGGATATCTTCAAAATAATAAAGCATGGGAGGGAATTTATGCAGTGTCACCAGTGAAGAAAATGTGTGTGTGAATGTCTATGCCTGTATACTCAGCGCACAGAGAGAGACACAAAGCGTATACTGAGTGTACTGTATTGTAAAGATCCAGATATCTGCTGTACAGTGAAAATGGTATTTTCTTGTTCTGGGAATGCAGCTATTTGGTTAATGCAGTGTTTTTAACATCTAGAGAAATAATTAAACCTATTGACAATAAGAAATCTTTTGCACAGAAGTTATACTTAAGAAGAAAAATTTAGATGCATCAGCAAAGCAAGAATAATACTTTTTTCTTTAAAGCAGAAGTACTGTGTAACTGTAATGTCTCTTCCTTTTGCAAAATGAATGGCAGAGGGTTTTGGCTTTCATTATCCTTTTCCTCTAAGAAAGAGATGATTACATCAGAAATGAGAACTAATTTAGCATTTCTTCTAGGACATCACTAAAATGCAGTAGGACTGAGAACAGCTGCTTGGTAAACAGTAGCTGTTCTTAGGGAAAAAAATGTCTTCAATAAATACAGAGCTTGCCCGTAAATATCCTTCAGAAGCAATAATCTCTAAGGTTAGCAGATAAATCTTTAACATACTTAATATTAAGTTTTTCTGGTGCAGCTGTCTAAAGTGGGTCACAAGAAAGCTGCTGGAGAGATCAGCCCTCCAGGGAACCAGCAGAAACATTTTTGTCATTCACTCTGATTCATTTGTAGAAGCCCATTGTTGAAACCGAATAGTGAGGCTAATGTATTTCAGCACACTAATGCCAAGGTTACATCTCCGATAGAAAACTTGTTAAGACATTTTTTAAATTACATGTAATGTTTCAATTACCTTGCAAAATCCTTTGGACAATAATCTAGTGAGCAATATTTTTAAACAGAAAATACGATTCCTTACACTGCCAGGTATGCTAGTTCAGTGAGACAAAGAGGCAGGAAGGCAACAATTCCTTCCTCTGTGTACAGTACTTGGTATTTATGTTTTGTCTTTTATTTTCACCAAGGCCAAAAAACTCATAGAAATTTTAGCAGTTCTCATCTGTATTACCAGAATTTCTTCTTACAGGGAAATTCATGAAAGACTCTGTGTGATAAAGTGAGGAAAGAATAAACTTGGCCATGCAAACAATGGTTCAGACCTTACTTTTCAAAAAGTTTCCCTGAATTTTTAGTGTGTATTTATAGCAGATGGAGGTTTTATTTCAAAACTTCTGTACAGGAAATGTCATGCATATTACCACTGATTTACACAACAAGTACAACGTGACAGTTATCTTTAAGAGTGATATGGGCTTTGCTGTGTCTGCAAGGTACTTTAATAACTTTCAAAATTATGTAAGATTATGTCAGACTTTGATGAGAAAAAAACCCATGCAGTAAATATGTCATATAAAAAATATTTAGATTCATGCTATGTTTTTTCCTTTGCATAGGATTTGTTAGGATAAAGAAATTACCAATGAATGTAGTGTTTCCTTACTCAGTACTATCCAAACCTTCATAGATAATTTCAGCCCTGATAAGCTTAGTCTAGCATATATCACTACTACTTAAACATGCCAGAGAACATGCATCACTCACTTCCTTTTTCTGCTTCTTTTCAGGGAGAACAAGATTTAATTTAGCCTCTGTATTTAATCATAAAGAATGATCAAATGACACATAAAATGTAGAAAAATAAAAAGGAAAGAGACACTTTCTTTATCAATACGACTTTATAAACTACTAAACATTGAAATGAAAGACGTGGTGAGGATGAGATGAAAATTGGAGAAAAGAAGGAACATATTTCCAGGTTTGAGGAGAATGGTAAGCAGTATGTTACAGCATCTATGCAATGCTTTTAAGTCAAACTTCAGTTGCCAGCTAGCACAGCGTTCATAAATCTGTATCTGTGGTAAATAGACCAGATGGGTACAAACAGAAATAGAAAGCTTTAAAAAAAAAAAGTAGGGAAGAAAAAAAAAGGTTTTGATTCTCATACCTTGCTTCAATAATACTATCAAGCTCTGTTTTGAAAAGGGTTTGTTGTCCAAGCAGGTGTCCTAAAGGTGCCATCAGGCATCTGAATGCCAGCCAATGTTTGAAAGCATGCCAGCCTGATGGCCGTTTATTGACAAATTGTGAGAGTCCAATACTGTGTGCAGGAAAATTAGACTTTGTTCTGAGCACGTCATGATGAGAACAGCAGAGGGAGCTGTCAATCTTTGCAGGAACAAAGATATGGTGTATCCAGCATCAGAGATGGGCATGTGTTTTCCGGTAGTTAGTCAATGCTAGGACATCACACATGGCTTGGTGAGATGTGTGTAAGCTATCCATATATACAGATAAATATGGAGTTCCATAATTTCATAGCTTGACCAAGTGTCCTGATGGGTTAAACAAAGACACCAACCCACATAGTTTAAAATCAGCCTGAATTTATCTACACTAACTGTAGTGATAACCCATTGAAGTCTAGCTGCTTTTAGGATTTTAATACAATTTAATTAATGATGGTTTTGGGGTTTGTTTTTTTTTTTTTTTTTGGATGTTGCTATATCCCTAGATCTTCCCTTTGGCTGCTTGGTGGTGGCTTTCAAGGCTATATGTATCCTACTCATATTTGAATTTCCCTTGATTGGTTAGTAGCCATTGGTGCTCCAAGAGGCATGATAGTAAGGGCAACTAAAAGAACATAATGTCAGCAAAAATTGCATCAGATGTAGAAAAAAAGCCAAGCTTGTTCCAGTCATGAACTTAATCTGAAGAAGTGAGTAGTGAATGGCTTCTTCAGACTCTTTTCACGACATTTAAATAGCTGTATTCCTTCCACTTTTTCTCCTCTAGCAACCTAGGCTAGGAAGTGAGACTGCTGTGCCATTGTGTGGTGCTTCAGTTACAGAGTTTTTAAGCACTGCAAAAGGATCATTAAATGGTAAAATACAGATTTATTCAGTGTCAGCTCAACACTACTTGAGATGTGGTACAAATCACCTCTGTTTTCACTTGACTACTAATTTGCCCAAGGCAAGCCTTTTTTAAATCAAACTCAGTGGTAAAGTACATGATAGCAAAACTAGATAAGTGTTAAATCAAGTAAAGACCTCTCAGGAATAGAAGATTCTGCATGAACTGGAAAATAAACTGTATTTTAAATTACTGCTAACAGTTATTAGACTAAAATATTAAAATGACACTTGTAACATTTTTCTAATGAACACAAGATGTTTTTGGAAATAATCAGAAGTTTAAACTGTCATAGCTGATGGGAAAAATGTTAACCTAGTAATGAAAATATAGGAATTGAAAAGACCATGAACACTTGCAAAACCTAAGCAGAAAATTATTACTCTTATCTTCTCTGTATCACAGGCTCTAATCTTCACTGTACTCAACACTTGCATGTTTTACACTTCTGCACGTTTTCTTTAAAGGTAGCGAAGGATATGCAGCTATTGTTGGCAGACATGTACTGTTCATCTCATCTTGTATATTGTTAACTTCTCACTTAATATCAAAAATAAAAAGAAAAAAATTTTCCTCCCTCATTTTTTCTTCTGCCCATATCAGTGATACAACTTGATTTTTTTATTTTATTGTGTAGTTCACCATAACTTGGATACACATTCAAAACAACAAGGGATAAAAAAAATAGAAAATTACTATTTGTTCACTCTGGGAAGCAGTAGTAGTGAAGATATGAGATTTAATTTCTAGATTTCAGATTTCTTTCTATTTCAAGTTTGATCTGCATTTCATTCAAGAGAACAGAACTCTTCACATTTCTAATCTATTATTTAGAATAAAATGCGAAAAGAATAAGAACAACCCAACTAAAATAACAAGGGACAAAAGATTATCAACCGTCTCAGGTGACATAATCAACCCATCAGCACAACTCCCCCTGTTTCTCCAGTATCACCTAATGGTATCAACATGGGCACAAATACATGAATTACTGCTTGGCAAGGGAGGTTTGATTATGTAGTGCATTCATGATTTGTTTAAAAATGTTGTGAAACTATTTGTTTCTAGAAAAAAAAGAACAAAAATAATTTTTAAGTACATGAGATACGAGGCTTCATAAGAGAATTGCAACAAGTGGGGTTCTCTACCTGTAGGGTTTCCTAGGAACTTAATTTACATCTGCTTTCTCAGCTTCTCAACCTCAACACTTTGTAGCTCCTTAGGCTGATTAAGAAAGGAAAAATGTAATGTGGACTTTGAGAAAGTTGCATGCAAAAGTAAGAGAGCAGGTGAAAGTCTGTGTATTTATTCCTGCACATGGGTTGGGGCAATCCAAAGCACAAATACAGGCTGGACGGAGAATGAATTTAGAGCAGCCCTGCCAAGAAGGACTTGTACGTATTGATTGACAAGAAGCTTAACATGACCCAGCAGTGTGTGCTCGCAGCCCAGAAGGTCAACTGTATCCTCGGTTGCATCAAAAGAAGTGTGACCAGCAGGTCAAGGGAAGTGATTCTGCCCCTCTGCTCCACTCTGGTGAGACCCCACCTGGAGTTCTGAGTCCATCTCTGCAGCCCTCAGCACAGGAAAGACATGGACCTGTTGGAGCGGGTCCAGAGGAGGGCCACAAAAGTGTTCTGAGGGATGGAAGACCTCTGGTATGAGGAAAGGTTGAGAGAGTTGGGGCTGTTTGGCCTGGAGGGAAGAAGGGTCTGGGGAGACCTTAGAGGACCCTTCTTGAAGGGGACTTGCAAGAAAGCTGGAGAGGGATTTTTTACAAGGGCATGTAGTGATAGCACAAGAGGTAATGGTTTTAGACTGAAAGAGGGTAGATTTAGATTAGCTATAAGGAAGAAATTCTTTTCCATGAGGATGGTGAGGCACTGAAATAGAGAAGTTGTGGAGGCCCCCCCTCTGGAAGTGTTCAAGGCCAGGCTGGATAAGGCTTTGAGCAACCTGGTCTAGTGGTAGATGTCCCTACCCATGGCAGTGGGGTTGGAACTAGATGATGCATAAGGTCGCTTCCAACCCGAGCTATTATATTTTTCTATTTTTCTATGGATCACTGAAATGTAGCTTGTGGTCAGAGCTCTGTAGAGTGCCACGCTGACAGTCAGCAGCCATATGTTTTCAGACTTCATTCAGTCGTTATACCCCAAACTGCATTCCCCCTCTTTTGTTTTTTTAAGATCAGTTTTACAGAAATCCTCGTACATCATAGCAATCTCTGCAACAGACAGCACAAATTGAAAAAAAAAAACAAAACAGGAAGATAATCTGTGAAGCATTTTCTTGAGAATGTAGGGAACTTGGAGGACTGATAACAGTGTTCTTGGGAGCCTTCACATGGATCTGATACCTTTGTCTGTGCTGTTGGGACAGCTGTCTTTATCATACCACACAATTCTTCTCTCACAGATGATGGTTGTGGTTGCTGATGTTGTCTCGAGATACAGAATTAGTAGTTGTGTGGGACAGAACTAGGACATACAGAAGTTATTCTTTGCAGAAGCCCAGAGATTTCCAGGGATAAGTGGTGTCTTCTGATACTTTGTTGCTTTTCCAGATGAGAGATGTTTTATTTAGTGTGATCATCAGTGAGAAATCCTTCGTGGTGAAACTGTACTATTAGGGATTGAAGGATATTCGAAGAACCCCGGTATACAGCTCTGTATTCCAGATCATCCTGAAGAATCTAAAAGGTCTGGGAGCAGGACTGAAGTGGCCTGTCTTCCATGGGGAAAACCTCTACTGAACATTTCTGGAGAAAAAAAAAAAATTACATTTTCTCTCCTTTCAGTTTCATCAATGAAAATCTTTATTGCAGGGGAGCAAGATGTAACATTTGGATCCTAATCAGAGAGATGGGTGAGTGTCTGTTTGAAAAATAAATTTGTTTCAATTTTGGCACACCATGAAAAGCTCTCTCTGTCAGATAGAAGACATTTCCTAGACAGAGTACTGAACAGTTAGAAGTTTCTATTCATTACATGCTTGCATACAGAAGTGTTCCTTTATATAAGACTTTCATAAACAAAATCTACATAATCATACACTCAATATTCAAGCTATAATGGTACATTTTTCAGAAACATCCTAGTTCAAAAAACTGCTAATATCAGAAGTGAATAAACTCTAATTTGTCCACAGTACTTTTTTGGAACCATTTAAATGTCTTATTGTATCAGTGACAGCATTAGAACTTTACTGTTGTTTTTATTGTCAAGAGTTCTTTAATCAGCATCACATTTGTGAAATAGCTGCAATTTGTCCACTGGAGGCAATCTATCCTGATGGCAATGTATTTTCCCTCAAGGTACTTTTTGCACCATCTTGTCTTTTAAGCTGGTCACTTTTGTTTCACAATAAAGAAAATTCTATGAGGACAAATGAAAGTAACAGTGGACTATGGGCAGATACACAATATTCATGTACTAGTGCATATTTAAAGATCTATTTTCTCTTGTCCTTTCTGCTACAGTCTTTCTGTAGTGCTGTATATGTGTTTTGGCTCAGACATCCTTGGTGAGGTTTGGAGGTTTGAGACTGTTTAGCAGCAGTTTATTCATCTCTTTCCTTCATCTTATAAATTCTAAAATTATATTAATCTTTGATTTTTATTTATAACTTTTTTACAGGCCTACTATGAGATTGAACTCTACGAATGGACTGAGCTTGGTCTGGCAATATAAAGAGCTACTGAAGTCTATTATCTTAATACTGAAAGGAATTCTATGCAACTGTTTCAATATTAATTTTATTTTATGAATGCATACACTTTATGGAATGACCCTTAAAAAAGAGAAAGGTTTATTGTCTTTACCAATTATGTTGCTTTCATTGTAGACCTGCCACTTTGGCAAAAAACTACTTCTTTAACACATTATGATTCAAACTATTTGCTACCACATGTTCTGGATAACTTCAAATAATGTTTCCAGCTACTGTCAGAATAAAGAATTTTAAGTCAAAACAGCTACATCCACGCAGTCACATAATTCTGAGATACAGAGCCATGACACAAAGATAAATTCCAACTAGATATGACAGCTATTTGCTTTTTTTAATTGCACAATGGCAGTGGCTATTCAAATACAATACACTGTTTAGTCATCATCTCTATTTCTGACAGCTTGTGTTGACTTTCATTATCAAGTGGAATTTTGATGCTACAGAAGTGGTCCTTTGACCATGTTATCAGATGCTGTAAATCTATGTTTCTGAGATGTATAGGAGTGCCAAGATACAGACACTTTTAGAAGTCATTTGTCCAAAATATTTAAGAAAGTTTCTTTTTTATTATTGTTGTACTTTTAAAGCAGTATAAACTTCTACAAGCTGGGTCAAACTGGACTTCATTTGCATTGTTTGAAAAAATATGCTGTACGTAAACTCTTATGGGTTTCTCACAGTTTAACAACAAAGCTTCTTCTTTGTTTTGTCACAGTTTTCTTCTTCTGTGACTCTGTAACTACTCTACTTTATTCCTGGCCACTTTATTGGTAGGAATTTATTTCCTTTAATTTTTTTTCCTCTTTTTCTTCCTTTTTTTTTTTTTTCATTTTCCAGCAATCACTTTATAGGGCATTCTAAGTCTTGAAGAAAAAAGGAATTAATTAAAACAGTTAGAACTGCTATTTGAATGGTTATGTGAAGATTTTAATAAGATACCATCTATATAATCTATCATTTGGCAGAAAAATTATTACATTTTTGAAAGGTCTTCAATTCAAACTAGATATTCATAAGCTGAAAAAACTCCTAAAAACTAGGCAGTTCAGCAAGTAAATCTCAAAGTTATCCACATGCGAATTGCTGTAAAATGACAAATAAATGGGATTGAAGCACTTGCTGTAGCAGCTGCATAAATCATCTGCTCAGTCTTGATTCTGGTTGCTTCATACATTTATCACAAAGAGAAGCAAGCTTTTAATGTCATAACAGAATCTGCAAACACCAGCAGTTCCTTTCTTTCCTGAGTTTTTCACACACTCTATGTATGTGAAAGCGACTTTCACATTTGAGGATTATATGCTGGCAGTATACATGTAATAAATCATTTCAGCCCTGTGAACATCAAATCTTCTACAGTGTGGCTGTATAGAGCTCCACCAATTGTTAACCAGGGATCAAACAAAATTCGAGAAGTATATGTTACTTCTTCAAATCTTTCAATCAGAAGATTCAAGCATCAATGCTTTTATTAGTCAGCCATCTTTCCCTCTTTCTACCGAAAGATTTTGGTTTCTGACCTCTCCCGTTTCTCTCTGAAAAAGTAGAAACAGTGATCCAATCTTTCATTAGATTTCATCCAAAACTTCATTTAAATTTTATTCTGCATTTTTTTTAATGTTTGAAAAATGTTGGTGTCTTTTTCCCAAGAGGAAAAAAAAAAAAAAAATTAAAAAAGAAAAAGAAAAAGAAAAAAGAGAAAGGAAAAGAAAAAGAAGAAAAAGAAAAAAAAGGACAAGAAAAAGAAAAAGAAAAACAAAAATAAAAAAGAAAATGAAAAAGAAGGAAGAAAAAGAAAAAGAAAAAAAGAAAAAGGAAAAGAAAAAGAAAAAGAAAACAAAAAAGAAAAAAGAAAAAGAAAAAGAAAAAGAAAAAGAAAACGAAAAAGAAAAAAGAAAAAGAAAAAGAAAAAGAAAAAGAAAAAGAAAAAGAAAAAGAAAAAGAAAAAGAAAAAGAAAAAGAAAAAGAAAAAGAAAAAGAAAAAGAAAAAGAAAAAGAAAAAGAAAAAGAAAAAGAAAAAGAAAAAGAAAAAGAAAGAAAAAAAGAAAGAAAAGGAAAAAGAAATAGTAAGGAAAGATTGGTTGCCTCTAATCTGATTTTTTTTTGTTGTCCATTGACCTGTCACTGTGCACTTGTGGGCAGAGTCTGGTTCTGTCTTCTCTCCTCTTACTTAGAGACATCAATGCACTCTTCATTGAGTCTTCTCAAAATTGAAATAACCCAGATCCCACAGCCTGTCCTTGCATGCCCTGTGCTCCAGCCTTAGTCACTTCACTGGCATCTGTGGGGATTCTTGCAATACACTGGTGTCGGTCTCATGTGGGAGAGCCACAGGCTGGGCAAAGCACTCAGGTTTGTCTCAAGGTTCCTGACCAGCAGGACAGGATGCCTCCCCAGACCTTCTAGCAGTACCCTAGCGCATGTAGCCCGGAACATTGTGGAGACTTCTTTGATGCCTAGGGGTACTGCTGACTCATAGGCAGCCTGGTGTTCCTGAGGCACTGGGGCCTTTTCTGCTACTCCTTGTCAGCCCCAGCCTGTCCTGCTGCAGCAGTTCATCTGCCCCAGGTGACAGGCTCTGTTTTCACTTTTGATGAACTGCATGAACGGCCTGCCCAGACCATCCTGCATTAGCATGTGTTCAGAATCATTGCCTATTTCCCAGAGTCATACGTGTGATTATACAGACTGACAAATATTGCTGGAATGGAGTAGGGAACTTTATACGTACTTTGTGGATGCTTCCTAACCTTGTCATTACTTCACAAAAGAAGCATAATGAAGGGTCTGACCTGAGATATCTCAACCTTTTCCCACTGCCAGCAGAGGTCATATTTTGGCAGAAAGTGTAGGGTGTCACTTTAGTGACCTTTCGCCATCTCTGTTGCGTTATCTCATCTTAAATAAGACTTGTGTTCAAGGAAAGATAATGTTGAAATTGGTATAAAAACCAAGTTTCCGATACCACCAACATATTTAAGACTGTCTGAGGTAACTCTCATGTTATAGCCCTGCTGAAATTCATGGGAAACAATTTTATGTGTAAAGTCCTTTTGTCAATGAAACATCAAGCTATAGGGTATATCCATAAGGTACATTGAAGCACTGTGCTAAAAGTACAGATACTATCTGCACCTGAACTGATATATTTATGCAGAATAACACAGACATGCTGGGATAGTTATCTGGCTCAAATCGCAGAAACAGTACAGCTGTATCAGTGTGCTATTGCACCTGCATAGTTAGCCTTATTTCTTTTTGGTGCCAGTTTCATAAATGACACAGGTTGTTCAGGAGGCTTTCCAAAATAGATTTTTCAAAATCGTAACATCAGGGCTTTCTTTTCCCTCTTTTCATCCCGTTTTTAAACTTAGACTGTAAGTTTCTTAGAAAAGAATCTGTAACTTTTAAATGTTCTTAGCCTGGAGAAGAGAAGGCTCCGGGGTGATGTTATAGCAGCCTTCCAGTATCTGAAGGGGGCCTACAGGAAGGATGGAGAGGGACTTTTCACAAGGGTGTGTAGTGATAGGACAAGGCAGAATGGTTGTAAACTGAAAGAGGGCAGATTTAGATTAGATATTAGGAAGAAATTCTTCACCATGAGGGTGGTGAAACACTGGCACAGGTTGCCCAGAGAACCTGTGAATGCCCCCTCCCTGGAAGTGTTCAAGGTCAAGTTGGATGGAGCTCTGAGCAACCTGATCTAGTGGAAGACTTCCCTGCTCATGGCAGGGGGGTGTAATTGATGGCCTTGCTCTGCTTGTCGAATGCAAGACAAAAGACAAATGGACTGAGGTGTCAAGAGCTGAAGAGCTAACAAAGGAAGTAAATAACTGGTGCTTATCTTATCAGACAAAAGTAAGGGGGGATAGCCCATCACTGTAAACTCGGTGATCTGTGGGGCACTGCTGCGGAGGCTGGCAGCCAGACATTGCTTCAGAGATAGCTTTGGATAAAGTACAGATGGCCCCCGAATACACATACCAAGATGCCCGCTCCGAAGGCGTGTCACACTGCTGAGCCCCGCTTCTGACGACAAGACATTCCATGTCAAGAGCCAATCAATACACAATAATTGACTTACTCCCACTTCGCAAAAAAGATTTCCAAACATATAAAAATTGGCACTTGAAAACTCTCTTTGGGAGGAGGAGCCAAGAAAGAACTTCACCTGACGGACGGGTCGACGGGCCTGAAACTGTCTTCCCCCACCAAGAAGGGACGCCTTTTTGGTAAGAGTCGCGCCTCTGACTTTGTCAGACGTATCCCCGGGAACACATCGTTAACTAAAGCGCTAAACTATTACTTTGAGCTCAACTTTTGTAGACAGTGAATTTATCAATGGCAATTCCGAATCTGTGATAACTGTCGCTTGAATAAATTACCCATTGTTTCAACTTTGCGAAACTGTTTCAGTGAAAGTCCTTGGAAGGCCTCTGGCAGGCAAGTTGAATATCAGACTCCCCTTACCCCTCCCCCTTTAATGCGACAGGGGGTTGGAACCAGATGACCTTTAAGGTCCCTTCTAACACTTACCATTCTATGATTCTATTATTCTTTATAACAGTCACTCCCCGTTAGATACCCCATAAACACTGCTACTTCTACAATAAGATTCCCTAATTATCTAATTTTGTGAGCTGGGAATGTATGCAAAGAAGAGGATTTTAGAAACACTTGCTATAATATTGAAAAACAAAACCCACCAGGTTTTTGAAAGTTATTTATGAGATCTGAGGTTTACTGTGACTTGTATATGCGATAGCAAAGGAGTTAAAACCACCAAAACATTGACTTCTTGTAACTTTTTCTCTTTGGCAACTAATACAGGAAATTTGGGGTATTGGCCGGAGCAGTCTCATTTCTTAAGTTTTTGTATTTCTAGGAAAACATGTAGAGAAACATACTTAGCATCATGGTTCATCAATACTGTATATAGACCACTTCAGATGCTGCCTTAGTTATGGCCAATATTTTTTAACAACTGCAGGTCCAGAACACTGGAGTGGTGAAACATTATGGCAGTATTCTCTACTGCATAAAAAATCTTACTTTTTCTCTACAATAAACATCTGAGTATTTCCTTAACGGACAGCTAATGAAAGGCATTTAGCAAAAGTGCTTATATGTTGTCATCCCTTAAAAGAAATTACTTATTTTAATTTTCAGAATAATTTTCTAAAATTTTATCATGGTAAGAGCATAAAGAAATATTTGTACATGACTACAGTGTTCTGGAGACAGATGTTGTAGTGCTACTGAGCCAAGTATTTGAAGTGATACAGAATACAGTGTGTGTGTATGTATATCCTTTGGCAGTGGTAATGAGGCTTGAAAAAAATCCTGGGAAGAAGACCCTTCTGGTAACAGCTAAAAAAATTCAGAAGTGTTCGTCTCATAAAGAAATTTGTGTTTGCCTTTCTAATTCAGTAGGTGAGTAAGATATATAAAGACCTACAGATTTGAAATGAAGGCAAACTGTATAGCCAGGCACAGGTGGCCTTTTACACCAACATATCTGTTATCATAGAAAATTATCTTCACTGGACATTTCCTCTTTTTACTATAAGAAGTGTCTGCCCCTTTATTTTATGCAAAACTAATGCAAGCTCTTGGGTGAACGCATAACCAGATACCTTGTAACTGAAGGAAATTATATGGGAAGAAATCAAAGAAAATATCAGTCAGAGACGGGACTTGGATATTCAAAATATCTCTTGCATGTAAGCACTGAGGATCTGCAGAACCTCACTTTTCAGAAGATTTCAGGAAAATCTTGTAATCCTACTGTCCACTGTTGGTGTTGTAGTCACAGTTATCAATAGCATTGCTGTAACTTTTATATCAAGAGAAAGGCTAAAAGTCAAATAAATAGTGAAATCAAAATTATAGACATATTCCCAGCTCCCACTGAAGTTTAATCGCTTTAGTAGGAGAAAAAAGTAAGCCTAAAGTGAATGTGTAGGTAATATACAAGTTATTAATTTGATAACAAACGATGATTATCACTGCAGAACCAAACTTCATGTTGTGGGGCTTGTAAAAAATTGCTAAAGGACAACTGAGGGGATCACGTCTTTGTAGAATGATATGACACATAACTGTGCTTAAGGTGAGAGAGCCACAAACATACCAAGTATTTCCTAAGTCATCCTGCTTCATTGGCTAGGTTTTCATCAGTTCAGAAAAATAAAACCGCCTTTCTAAGGGAATCAGTCAAAGGAACAGTTTGGGAAAAAGAACCACCAAACTTGGGAAGAGTCCATGAAGAATCTCAGGCTGTTTGATTACTTAAGGTATCAATAAAACTGAAAAATGGGAAGGAAGTGTATTTTCACAATATTCTTTCTGTGTCTTCACTGTCTTAGATTTATGTTAGACTGTGAGAAGCCAGTTCTTTCTGTGTAAACACTTGCACAGACCTTCAGTAGCACTGACAGATTCTTTCTTATCCCTCAAAATATCTGTGACTGAGTGAGGACTAATTATTTGCCTTTTAAAGGCTAACAAACATGCATATTATGAGAAGCTACTTGGACAGTTTCTGGTGGAGATGTTAATCTAAATTTTCTGAGCCCTAATAATGGTAGACACGAAACAAAACGCAATTCTTGATGGCTTTAGTTTACAAGGGGTTATGTGGTCTGACATAAGATAATCTGAAAAATCAATGTCTTGCCCATAGCACACTGTTAAAGCTGAGATGAGAAGAAGCATTCCTGCTGGAGCTTCCTCAGAAAAGCTTACTTTGTGACAGACTTGGGCCTTGGAGTCAGTTTTCTCCCCAGATAACCTGCTCAGTGTATTGGCTTTGGAGAAACAGTGTATAACGCCTGTCTCTCCTTTTTGCCTTCCTTTTGGGGCTACTGAAAATATACTGCATGAAGGTGGATCTATTTACTGGTGTTTTTGGTTTTATGCTGTTCTTTGCATGCATAGGGTGAAAGCCTAGAGAACAGAGTAAGTGACTTCAGATAAGCAGAACATGATAAACTTCATAGATGTGAAGAGATTATTTTAAAACAAATAAAAATTATTGATATTTCTGCTTGTAAAGCTCAAACGGACTGTCATAAAAGTGTACTACGTTATCTACAGGAGTCCATGATCAAAAAGTTTAACATTATGCACTAGTTCCACTAATACACGTTAATTCTGGAATTGAAAAAAAGTACGTTTGTTGAAATGCTTGGAACATTTACTACTAAATGCTTTTAGATTGCCACAATAACTTACACATCAAAGAAAATAAAATAATTCATCTTGTCTACCACCTACTGATTCAGACTTCTTTTTTGTTCTATGCTGTATTGGTTCTTCTCACTTTTTCGTCACAGTAGTTTTTTTTGTTAGTATAGTAGTTTTCAGTGCTGTGTCTTACTAGAGCCTTTTTTTACACTATCAACATTTTGTAGTTGCTGCTTGTCTTAGGAAACTATTTACCAGTGAAAGAATAATTAATTGATGGAACATATAGTAAGTGCTTTTTTCAGCCTTGCTTTCTGACTACAAGAAAGCCACTTTTTTCTCATTCCGCTGCCCAGAAAATCCCTTTTTACTGTTCAATCCCATTTTACATTTTGCAGTCCCTTTCTACCAGACTTTAAGTTTTGAAATGTTGATGGTTTTTTTCACAAAGAAGGAAGAGGATAAATATACTCAAATGATTTCATGAAACAAAATCACTTTAACAGTCGGAATTTTCAATCCTTCCAGAAAGCTTACATGATTGTATACGAAGTGCAAGGATTCTGAGATCCACAACCTTTTATCAGAGAAATATTTAAAAAAAACCAGCAGACTGCAAATGTTATTCCTATTACAACATTTCACTTGCTACACTTCATCAGTTCAGACACCTTAAGAGCAGCAATCCTGCTTGCACTAAAAAAAGTGTCATTGCCTTTACTCTATTTCACTGATCTTTCTTTTCTCATGATCTGCCATTTATTTCCTTTAGTAACTGATTTGTTTTTAAAACATTATTTCAGAAAAGCTTTCTTTAAAATACTCATAGTAATGCTATTAGAACCCTCACAATGCTTTATTTGAAATCGTGGTTCATGTGGATTTTGCGTTGTCTGTTATCCAGCTCACAATTGGATTATTGCCTTGTAAAACAGTATGATAATACCATTGTTGCTTCTTTAGAGATGCATAAGGGTTCTAATACCCCACCTCATTTTTATGTTCTGTACATAAAAGTCCGTGTTACCTACATGTGGATTGTGTGACTCCAGAAGTTTGTTTTGTCTTCAATGTACTTCTGAAGAAGTTCTATTCTGGTTTGATTTTTTTTAGTGGGTTTTAAAAAAAATGTTAATGTAAATACAATTAAAAAGTATTGTTCTTTACACTTTCAGCAACAATATGATAAGTGATATGTGGTACTTAATTACATTAATATTTCCATCACTTTGCGTAAAAAATGCTGATATTAACTGCATCTGATACAACATCCTGATAAGTCAGGTCATTTTGCAAGGTGTAATTTATTTTAAAATTTCAATACATAGAGCACAGTGCTCTCCAAGACATTATAGTATTATTCCCTTGTGACAACAGGTCCAGTATCAACATTACCATTAGACTAGAAAGATATAAAGTAGAAGAAATATTGAGAGTTTTTGGCTAACTTCTGATCTTTTTTTGTGATGAGAAATCCCAGAAATATTCAGCAAAGAGGAGAATTTTACCATGGCTATAGAGAACATAAATTGCTAGACTTTAAGAATGGTGTGAACTATCTAGTCATACTAATAAATAGATAAAGATCTAAGACAAAAAAATAAAAATCAGCAACTAGCACTTTGAAAGTTAATCTGAACCATTCCTCCTGTTTTTTTTGACAAAAAACCCTAATGAAAGTTGTGGAAATTGTGTTACCCAGAAGCACAATTTAGAATATTTTATCTGTAAAATTCATGGATCAAAAAGGACCTTGCTGTTTCTGGAATGAGAGACAAAAACTCTAAAATCAATGTAAAAATGCATTTTCTTTTCCATTTTTAAATAAGCCAGCTAGGATTATATATTGCCAGGCACAATAATGTGACTTAGAATTCAAATTTCAGCATCCAAGGACACTTACCATGGTCACAGTTTTCTGCAATACAGTTTCTTCTCTGAGTCCAAAGTGCGAGTACACTCCTGCACCATTGAATGTCTGCATTTGATATAATCTACTATGTTTGCAGGAGAATGGATGCTAGATCACCATTGCTTCCAACTTTCTCAGTTAGGAAGTACAATCACAGCACCCTTAGGGTGATACAAGTGAGAATATTCTTCCTGTAATTACGAACCTGCTGGCTTTTGGCAGGTTTTCACCAAATCTTTAATTATTTTAATATAGTTTTGCTGTTTAATCACCGGAGGCATCACAGTTGATCATGTCTATGAGTACTTAAGGTCTTTTAAGTGTGCAGATTATTTAGCTGACATGTATGCACAGTAACGAAATTTTACTAAATACAGAACAAATCATTATACAGAATATTTTTCTCAACATTTTCAGCATTTACATCCATACTGAGAACTTTGTCTATCCTGTTAATTATGTTACATTAATTACACTAGAGTGAAATTGTTTTATATAAAGAAACAATTTTTTAAAGAATGTTTTCTGTAATATGTAATGAGACAAAAAGAAAGATGTTTGTGTTTGAAATTTTATTGATCAACTTTTAAATTACAGCTTTTCCACATATTTGCATAAGTTCTTTCTTTTGCAGTCATTTGTAACATTTTACTATGAATCTATATTCAGAAGCACCCATAAGTCAATGGTAACTGGAGCTAGATCAGGCTTTACAAACTTCAAACACACCTAGAAAGCAACCACACAATTCAAGTGACCATCTCAAGTTAATTAAGATTTGAAAAGAGAGTTTGACCTGAATGTAACCAGTTGTAATGTGGAGTATTTATGAAAGAAATAATAAAAGAGGCTTTTAAACTTACCTGCTTGTTGCCTGAATCAGAATAAGGAAACTGGAATACAAAACTCATCATTAATATACATGAGCTGAAACTTGCTTCTATTATTTTACAAAGAGAAACAATCAAGGAATTGTGAAAAAAGACACAACAGTAGGTTTTATTTAACTTTTTCTACTGAGATTCAGGCTAAAATGACTGAGCAATAAAAGGACAAGCAACAAAATTCAGGAGTTAGGTTTTGATTAGAGAAAATTTAAATTTTAAAATAAATCTACATTATACAGTTACTTTTTTGATGTCATTTCTCAGGTAAATTGATGAACATTATTTGAACAGTTGCATAGGCAACCAAATATTGAAAAGAGTATTTTCAATATATTTGATTAAATAATAGAAAAACTGCTTTATTAACATCTACAATTAATATATACTACTACATCTGCATATGACCTCAAAATGATTGAATTGCATAATACTTTGCTTTTTCATGCTCTTTTCTTCTGGAGTTAATTCTTGAAGTGAGCAGTATACAGCACTTCTTGCAATCCCACTTCTAGTTAAAATTTTCCAGTGTTAATAAAATTAGTAAATTTGAAATATGTTGTACTTTCTTTTCTGGGGTTTGGGTTGGTTTTGTGGTTGTTCTCTTGCTCTGGGCTTCTTTTTTCTTTCTTCTTCTTTATGTATTATTTTCTTGGCTCCTCATAAGTCTGGCTAAACAGTCTCTCAGAAGATCTGCAGCTTGTCTTGTCATTGACAGGAGCTGAAGATTCCTGTGTTGTTTGGGAGAGGAAGCCTTTACTCAAACCTCAGTGCAAAAACGAGCCTGTCCTTCCAGCAGTCCCAACCACCCCCCAAAGAACCTTAAAAAGTCCTGTGGAGTTTGATCATTCATAAGCATATGTTCTACAACGTGGTCTGAATGAGAATGAAGCAGGAAGTGCAGCTGAACTGGAATAAACCATAAACAGCCACACAAACAGAACACATAAAGGCTCCAGGTAAAGAAATCCTAATTGATTCTGGGCAGAAAGAGAACAGCTCAGAAAGTATTGGTCTCAGTCCCACTGCATGGACTATTGAATGTGTGATGACAGACAGGCAGAAATTGCATAGCAGGTAATGATCAAAAGTTGTGAAGAAATGTGATACATTATAAACTGAGAATTTTCAATGGCCAGCACCTTATGTACTTTACCAGTGATGGAACTAGACAATCAGATTTGTTCAGGACAGATCTGTTTGCCATGTGTAGCATGAAGAATGGCTTCTGGAATACTAAGGTAGTTGAGCTCCAGCCCTCTGATAGGTTTTGCTAAACAATTTAGCACCTATGAATGCCAATCTGAGTTGCTCTATGTACCAGAGGAAGGTGTAGACCGCAAACCACAGCTCTGAACAACCCTACCACAGGATAAGGAGGTGCTGAGGAAGGTGCAATTTAGGACTGTAAAGACAGGGTGCAGAAACCTCATGAACACAGGCTAGTGGCATAGTATATTACTTCTACATGCACATAAGCCAAAAAGGCTGAAAATTATGTCTTTTTTCCATGTGACAAAAAGGTAAAGCCCATGAAAATAAAAAAAGTTGGGGAATAATAGTCTAAAACAGATATTACGGTTTTGCCATGGAACTGCATTATCCCCATACACACTAGGTGACAGACCATTTAGAAATCTGCTAGACAAAATGAGACACTATAAAATAACATGTCTACAATGGCCAGAATATGAGGAACTTACTACTCACTGTTAGTGAGATGCCAGCTTTCAGCATAAGGTAGATTTTTGTTTGAAAGGGAATTGGAAGTCGTCACACCACGTTTTAGATGTGGCATTGTGTGAAGGACACACACTACATATGCCGGGGACTGAAGTATGAGAAATGAACCAAGCCAGTTACATGAGCTTGGTTTCCAAGGGGGAATGTATGTGGGAAAGGATAGCGACAGAATGTACTTTACCATCACTTCAAAAGTCAGCCGGATCCTGCTAAGAGACTGGACAGGAATTTAGGTCTGGGTTGTTTGTTATTATTATTATTTCATGTTAATATTTAATGCATGGAACTATACAGTCACTGTAAATTAGTATCCCTTTTTTGCTAGGTGGCCTTTGGTAAGACACTCACCATGCAGGCCTCACCCAAACCCAACAGCTTACTTTATAAAGTAAAGCATTCCTCACTTTTTGAGGGAGCACTGCAGAACAGTTTAAATCCTTCAGTGTCTAGTGACATCTTGGGAATCATATTGCAGCCCATTGCAGGAGACATACAGCTGAAAAAATTGTGGTTTTCTTTTTCATGGAGATAGAACTCTTAGAAACTAAAGGGGAAAATTGTAGACAAGAAGCAGAAATAATTGAGAGAATATCAAGGAAAAGACATTCCCTTAGAGAACCTGATGAAGCCAGGCTTTTTTCAGCAGTATCCAGTGACAGGACAAGGTGCATGTCGTGAGTGATTGTTTAGGTTGCTTAAATCACTTAAAGTTTTTTCAAGAAAAGATTTTACTGAAAATTTAGAAAATATGATTTTACAAAGTTTGTTGACAAGGTTCACTCTATTACTTACTAAATGAATAGAATACAAAATCAAAGGAGGTTTTTAGTGGAAAATGATTTATACAGACGTAAAAGAAAAGTGCAAGAGGTGAGGGAGACCATCCTGTTGAGTCACAAGGTTCAGAGTGGACCCTCTTGTTTTCTAAACTCCTTCTCAGAAAAGGCCTAGGTGTGGCTGGATCCAGAATCGGTCTTCAGTCACAACAGTTTATGTCTAAGGTATATGTCTAAGGGATATGTTCATAGTGTGTTCACGGTTTAGAGAGAATCACAGGAAATGAGTCGCTGTTAATTACTGGTTAACTCAACATTTACAGGGTGATTAGAAAGAATTTGCTCTTTCAATCACAGTAATAGAATATTATGCTTTGAATTGATTCACACATGCACATACATGAAATCATAAAAATTCTCCTCGAGTTCAGTGAAATACTCAATTCAAATCAAATGATTTCTCCATGGGTGAAGGCTGAGTCTCGAGGAGATCTGCCCAGGTAGTTCGCGAAGTACTCTGAGAGGCGTCCCACTTGGAAGGAGCTACTGGGTGCAGCCCTCTGTGGACCAGAAAAGTTCAAAGGGCCTTCCTTGGTACCACTGTTTAGAGGGTCTCAAGATGATTGTCTTTAGGCATCAACAATTTTCCATCCTGGTCAAAATCCACATGATGCAATCCTGATATGCAGACAGCAACTATACAATACCAGCACTACCCAGAATTTACAAGTCAGAAGTTTACCAGACAGATGTGACTCTCGGCATCAGGAGCTTCAGGTGTGGTCAAGGAGCGCCTGATCAGCCCAACTCACTGCTCTTTTACAAAGATAAGGAAAGCACCAAGTAGTCCCCATTCAAAGGCAAGAAAAATGGCCAGTCACACTGGCTAATTATTCTTGCAGTGCAAGCAAGAATACAATATTGGCTGGTTCTAGGATCGACAGATGTGAAGGTGGGTTGCACCACCGCAACGTAATGGGCACAAACTGAAACACGAGAGGTTTTGCCCAAACATAAGGCAAAAATCTTCTTACTTTGAGCATGACTGAGCACTGGCACAATTTGCCTAAGGAGGCTGGGGAGTCCTCCTCCTTGGAAATACTCAGAAGTTGTCCGGACTTGGTCCTGGGCAACTGTTGTGTTTTAGCCCCAGCTGGCAACAAAAAGGCACAAGGTCATTCTCTCACTCCTTCCCACCAGTGTAATGGAGAGAAGAATCAGAAGGAAAAGGCAAAACTCACGGATTGGGATAAAGACAGTTTGACGGAACAGCAAAAGGACAAGAATAATAATGACAATAATACTGATAAAAAGAATATACAGAGTACAATTTGCTCACTGCCCAATGCTCAGTTCAATCCTGAGTTGCAAAATTACCCTCCCTCAACCAGCTCTCCCACTTAAATACCAAGCATGACATCACATGGAATTGAATATCCTGTTTGATTGACCTGTTTGGGTCAACCCACCTGGCTTCTTGTGAAAATTAATCCTGTCACAGCCAAACCCAGGACAGCAACCAGCTTCCAGCTGGCACTGCTTGAATGGGGGCTTGGACAGGACTCAAGAGGTCATTTCCAACTTCCACCATTATGTAATTTATCCAAAGGTTCAATAGAAGTGTTTTAGACCTGATGAACTTGCAGTTTCTAATAAGCCATTTCACTAGGTAAGTATTTTCCTAGACTTAATAACAGACCAGAATAGGCTAGCAGTAAGGGTCAGGCCTCCTGAGAAGGTTGAATACTTCAAAGTTCTATCCGAAAAATACTATTGCTTACTAGCACAAAAGAATAAAATGTAAAAAAGACACCTTTAAAAGAATGAAGAAGCTGCAATAAAAGCTTATTAGAGAGAAAATGTGACAATTTGCTTGGTAGTTGAAGAGAGAGGAACAGAATTCAGAGGAGAAGCCTTTGAAGATGGTCAGATAAAACAGCTCCATAGTCTGAATGCTATCTGAAGTTGCAGCATCTCTGGAAATACTTTAACAAGGAACCTTGTACTGGAAACATAAAGATACATCCTTTTTATTAGGGAAGTGACAAGGTACATTCAACAAGCTGGGCTATAGACAGGTGTGACACAGTGGACAGTCCTTTAATGTGGCAAACCCAATATATGACACCTGGCACCCCTGAGCATGCCTGCTGCCTTTTTGAGACAAAATAGGAGGAGATAGAGAAAACCCAAACCAGCTTCATTGCTTGATGTTTGATCTTCAGGGTTAGATGGTGAAGAGGACAGGGCAGCATCTATTAGCATTAGTCAGAAATTTGAAGTGGTTTTGTCACTACAAATGTCATTGATAGTAATGAATTATTATACCAAAATTATGTGCTGATATTTATTAACCTCCTGAGGAAAATCATTATTTCAAAGTATACAGATAGGTCTATCAGTAGACTATATGACAGTTTTACTTAACAATTTAGGAGGATGTGTAAAATGGCTTGCCACGTGGCAGTTGCTCCTTGGGAAAAAACACGGTAGTCTTTTTATATGATGAAATTAAAGTTTCTGGTTTGGGCATTGGGCTTGTTTTTAGGAGTTGGCTCACAGACTTATCTTTCTGTTTTCCTCTTCCTCATCAATAGATACTCATACTAAATTTTTTCTTTGTATTTATAAACCTAGTAGTGTTTTTGCTAGTTGGTTGTTATCCAATTTCTGGGATTCATTTTGTGAGATTTCTCATAAAAAAACAGGTTACAAAAATTTCACCATTTCAAACCTGAGCCATTTGAACAGAAGTTAATGATCAACTTTTTTTCGAAGCAATCAGGTAGAGTAGCCTAAATTTCTTTTTTGGAAACAGCCAAAACACGATTTTAGATGTTACACTAAATATATGTTTTCTTTAGTATGTTAGTAATAAAAACCTTTGACTGTTGCGAGCAGTGCTTCCACAGTGTCAAGGCTTTCTTGCTTTCACAGTCTGCTCTCCTCATCCTCCCAGTGAGCAGCCTGTTTCAGCAAGATGTTGGTAGGGGGACATAGCTGAGACAGCTGATCCAAATTGGTCGCATGGAATGAAATGAAAGCTCAGGTAAAGGAGGAAGAAGAGGTGATATTCGTAGTTATGGAAATTTTCTTCCCAAACAACTATTACACCTGTTGACATGCTGCTTTCCAGGAAATGGCTAAACATCTGACTGCGATGGGAAGCAGTGACTGAATTCCCCTTTCTGCTTTGCTTGCATGTGCAAGTTTTGCTTTAGCTGTTAAACGGTCACTATCTCAATCCCTGAGTCTCCTCCTCTTCCATTTTCTCCCTGTTCCACAGGAGACACGGATAAAAGAGCGAGTATGTGGGTGCTTGGCTGTTGGCCAGGTCAGCCCACCACAGAGGCTTTCATACTTTTGCTGCTTGTCCATGCTCCTTTCTCCCTCTGCGTTTGCTAATCCCTGTTCACTGATGTTGAGGTAGGTGATACAGATATAGCAGGGAATTAACAGTCTTTAACACTCATATTCTAGAGCAGCTATTAGTGCCATAGAGTTGACGGCGTAAAGTTAGCACGGATGATGACAGTTGCTGATGAGATCTCTGCTTAATCTGGCCATGGTAATCAGGCTTGAATGATTTTTGACAAGAGAAGTTGGAACTAATAGGCTGGTTCTCTTATCCATCTTTTCTCTGTATGCATGATGGCTTTTTGTTAGTTTGCTCCCATCTTCTGCTCCCACTATTCTTTATCTTCTTTTTGGTTTTGACAGTCATTCTTTATATTCAGCAGGAAGTTCTGCCTGTACTGCCTGTAAGCATTAATTTGTCCCTTATCTGCTGTACTGCCGACCAACTTTTTGCTACTTGGATGTACATTTGCACCCACCTTTGTTTGCCCCTAGGGTCCTTAGCTTGCTCACACATTTATGTAACATGGTTATAAACTGTGTTTGGTTATTTCATGACAGTGTAGCAAAATAATTATATACTGTTTTCAGATGAACACTTTGCCAGTGCTTCATAAATAGAAGTTTCAAGGAAAAGCATTATTAATATCTACATCCTAATTAGAGTGGATTTGATTTATAGGTATCACAGACCTGTGCATTGGCTGCAGTGATTTCGATCACATTTGGAAATGGTAGAAATCTCAAATATACACCAGTTCCCTCAATTTATGAAATACCCTTCCGGGCAGAGTACAGAGACCCAGGGTGTTCGCTCTAAATGAGCAAGATTTCAGTGAGCTCAGACATTATAAAACACTCTATGAGATCTCACTTGATAGATGGACATTGTTCACTGCAGCTCCAGGAAGCTGATTTTCATATGTTATGCTATTCAGAGAACTACTTGCTTGATTTTCTATCATTTTGTGTTTGGGTTTTTTTTTTCCTTTTTTAGCTGCTGCTGAAAATGAAAATGGGTTTTCATTGACATTTCTACAGTAATATTTTGTTCTCTTCTCAGAAAACTCATATTTTATTTAAAATTCAACACTATGCCTTTGCAGTCGATGTCATATTGCATAAGTTACTGTTAAATTTCATTGGTTAAATTTCATTGGTTAACAGGGTGACTGTTCACACAGCTTTTTCTTCTGAACTCTGCTATAGATTTTTCAAGTACTTACTATAATTATGTTTTCATCTATATCTTTTGCTGCTTGTCTTTGTTCCTGTTTGTAGCTTATTACTGAAACACAAGTTCCTAATATGAGTTCTCATGTTCATTTCACATACAAGCTGCTTTTATTATTAATTAACTATATTTCTAATGTCTTCATATTCACTATTTTCTGTCTGTGACAGATGTCTAACTTTACCTCCTGACTTTGGTTTCATCTGTACTGTTTATAAGGACTTTCTATACATCAGTTTTCTAAAATAAAAAGGAAGACCTCTGGAGGTAGTGACATAAAAAGGGAAGAAACACCCTTGGGACTTCCAGATGAAAAAAAGAGAGCACATGATTTGGGAAGAAGGATAATCACCAACACAGACCAAAGAGTAAAAGTCTACCAAGGAAGCCGGAGGTTACCAGCTTTCGTCAGACAGAAGGGATTCACCTGAAAGTGCTGAAAGAACAGTGATGCGATTGCAAGACCATTATCAATTACAAAAAGTCATGGTAATTGGGAGAGGTATCTGGCAACTGAAAAAAACCTGATTCAGCAAGCATCCTTGGTTTATCTACAGAGATAAAGTCCACTCAGTTTCTCTCCTCTACTGAAAAAGACCATGGAAAATAATGTCTATTTCCAAACACATGCAAGACATATAGCTAATAAGAAAGGGTAGCACTCATTTTAACTTTTACAATCACACTTAACCAGCACGCTTGTCTTCTGTGATTAAACATCCAGCTTCATTGACAAAAGGATGTAATATATCTTTGTCTCTCTTAATGTTGCTGACATTGTTCCCCACAGCAGTCAGTTTTGGAAGCAAATGAGGTATGGGCTGGCTGGATGTAATGTTATCTGAACTGGAAACTGTCTGGACTCCTAATCTAAAAGCCAAATAGTGGCTTGAAAGCCACTATCAAACTAAGTGCCTTGGCACTAGGGCTGGTATCAAGCATTATCATCTGCATGGGTAAGAAGACAAAATGTGCCCTCAACACCTTTATCTATGCTACTAGCTCAGGAGCAGTGCTTGGCGTGTCAAATGGTAGCACTTTAGTTCAGAGGGATCTTGAGCAGCTTGAGGATCGAGCCAGACATAGAACCAGACCACACCAGAGATTTCCTGATGTTCAAGTGGATGATATGACATCTCCAGAATAGGCTTAAACATCAAGGCAGACTGGGAAATGAGTGCCTGACTAAGCCCTGCTGAAAAAGACCAGTGGATCACAGGAGATGCCAAGTTCTACATGAGCCACTGGTGTGCTTTCCTGGTTAATAAAGCAGAATGCAGACTGACTTACACTAGGAGGACTGTGTTCAACAAATTTAATGAAGTTACATTCTAAGTGGCAGGGTCTCACATGGAATATATTGCTCAGTTTTGTGCACCACTCACATCTAAAGAGAGGATGTTATGAAAGTGATGGAGCAAAACCGTTTTAAATAGTAGTAGGTGACACAAAAGGTACTGTGGCCACAAGTGTTTTCTCTTGAAATTTTCAGTCTTGACATTCCTTGGAAAAAAAATGATGAGGACAGTCGTGCAGTACTGGAAGAGAGTACTCATAAGGTTGTGAAATCCCCATCCCTGGATGCTTTCAAGACAAAGGCCTGTATAATGTTGAATCATAAACTTTAATGAGTGAATATATGTATTTACTTTCACTGGACTTTTAAAAACTTAATATAATGCTAGCATAGAAAGGGCAGTTTTACTTCATCTCTGAAACTTTAAAACCAAGGATATGAGTCTTGCCAAGCTCCAAATGTATGTGATGCATATCACACTACATGGATAACATGAAAGAAACAGAACAGTGCCATTTATGGACTGATATTGTTCATCCAACATATTGAAACTCCTGTTACACAAAGAAAAAGCCCAGATTGGAGGAATTATTTCTCAAGACAGACTCTAAGAATTTGCAGTACATTCTTCTTGAAATTTTAAATAATTACAAAAGAGGATCTTTATGTTAAGAAATTTTATTGTATATTCAAAGTACAATATTTGACAATCCAGCAACATATTTTATCAAAAAAGTCAAATTTTTAAGCTAAACCATCTCTGACATTTTTTACTTCAGTCATGATCACCCTCTACAAATTCTACAAACAGGACTCCAGACGTGACATTCCTGATGCTGACAAGTGAGTTTATGGATATGTATGCCAGACCTTGAAATAACAGTACCACTCCAAATCTGCGAGCTGGGAGAAGCACAAAGTTTATTCCAGTAAAAGTTTTTCTGACTGCCTTTACAGAATCTTCAGTTCAGTAACAAATATGCCATTCAGCAAAATAATAGCGCACATGGTCATAGACAAAGGCATTATCCTTTCATTACATTAAGTAAAAATTCATCTGCCTACTGTTTACCTGTTTTCTTTCAAGATTTCTCTTGATTGACATTACTGAAGTTACATAGAAATAAAAATTTTCTACTCTCTCCTTTTCATTTTCTGCTGTCAAATGCACATCCAATACAAAATATTTCTCACACATAAATAGAGGAATAAAAAAAAAAATTGGGATACTAGGCAAAGATATTTATATAGGCAACAAGGCCAGAGTCTTTAAGTAAAACACTGCTTCACCGGCCTCTTGATATTGCCCCAGTATATCAATGAATCTGCATAGAACTACTGTCATCTGTGTCATGCTTAATTCAGCCTAAGACCAAACAAAGGGATAACATTTTGCTGTGGAAATCGACATAATAAATGAGACCTGAACAAGGGTGCTTCGTTGTGTGCTGTGCTTTATCCCTCTAGCACACATAACCTGCAATATGGATACTTCAGATTTGGGTTTTTTTTTTTAGTTTGAAATTTCCAGAAATACTGGTTAGTGTACTTAGTCTCCAAGTTCTCATTTGTGTTATTGCTAAGGGTATAAAGTACGCATGCAATTTACAACTTACTATATACGGACTATGTGAGTTGTAGCTTAACAATTTAAATTCACGTATTGTAGTCCTACTGTCCCCAGGAGGCCTGGACCACTTTATCTTGTTTCTATAATGAGAATATACTGACACTTTTTCATTACTAGATCAAAGGAGCAGGGCATTACACAAAGCAAGTTGCAAATGAAATATTAAAATTGGCTGGAATATACATGTTAATTCTAATCAATTATTCTATTCTTCAGAAATCAGTAGAGAAAATGGGGAAAAAAGAGACAGAGGACCTGCAATTAATACAGTTTGTGAAATGTGGCTTAAAGTATGTTCATCTATACATACTTGACTGGAATGTGTGAAACAGATTTTATAATTAGAATGACGTTTGAAAATGTCTACTCAATATTGAGAGCAGTTTTCGAAAACAATGTTTAAATCATATTTACTGTATCTTCAAATAAACTACATTTAGATTGCTATTTTATGTTGATATATGTAAGATTCATATCTAAGAACTTTCACTACAAAAAAAAAAGAAACAAGGAAAGAAATCCAGACTTACTAAATTATCAGCCTAGTTTTTATTTCTTAAGGCTGATGAAAAAGTCCTTTTGAACTGATTGAGTCTGTGGATTGCTTTCTTTTGGATAATGTGATGCAAAGTCAATTGGGGGCAGCTAATTTTATTAATGCTCATTACTATTGTCATAGGTTGTGACATATCACGTGAACTCTTTATTAGTAAGCAGCAAGAAACAAATTTGTGAGATCAGCCAGTGTCAATAGAAGTTAATCAGTTTTCATATATTCACAAGCTAAACCTTCTCTGCCTTTAGGACATGATCTCAAAGAGATCACTTACATAGGATCACACTGAGGGAAGCAAGGACACCGTAAACGGCTTTCTTGATACTCTTGATTATAATAGTCTACAGATTAAAGGAGATAATTGTATTGATCCCTAGGAAGAATACTCACGTAACCCATAGGAGAGATTTTTTTCACCTCTTCTAGACATTAACCTGTAAAATCTAATGTGAGATGAGGGAAAGAAAAAAAACCCTAAACATTACAGTTGACTACTTTTACTATTTCATGGGTATCAAAGTAGTTCCATAGTGAATACCTTTATATAAATTATAAAATTGATGAAATTTTCTTAACCACAGAATGACTTTTTTATTGTTATGGATTACATTTTACCATCACACTGAGAGAATTCAGCCACACAAAGGAGACAGCTCAAAATATGTTTGATGTTATAGATATGTTAGCCAATGCTGAGTCCTGCGGCCTGGATAAAAGGATGAGTCTGGTAGAAAGAGGCAAAAGAAGTTCTCTAGAACTGACAAAATATTATTAAATCCTGTACTAGAATCAAGTAATGAGTTGGGCCTGCATAAGAAATTCTTATTTCATTGACTGTTAAAAAAAAACAGAAATAGAAAGAACCCCTTTCTGAAAATGTATGTCATAACAATTTACAAGTGTTCTTTACAGACCTAATCAACATCTTCTAAATGAGTGCCATTAGCAGCACTTCAGTCCACAGTGTTTTGGCCTGTATTTTGCTCCATCCTAAAGAAATAAGAATAAAATGCTATGTTCCCAAGCAGGAAGAAGAAGAGGAAGGGTGGGGCATTAGGAAGACATACATGTGGGCAGGTCTGTGGTGGTACCTACCTCTACGCGAAAACAAGGTGGTTGCTCATGAATATAATTTGTGTATGGAGGGAAGAACAGAGTTCACATGCATTAATTAAGTAAGTAGTGGATTTCTGGGTGCAACTCGCTAGGTTTCAAAACCAAACTGTAAGTACACCTAAATGAGTAAATTATGGTTCCACGTTTCATTAAAGGCTTTTACTGACATTCTGCATATGACTAACTATCCGGAACAACCTTGAAAGATTCATAAACCATGAACAAGGTGGAATGAACCTCAAGAAGGAGAGAAATATTCCCTCTAAGGAGCAAACTGGGCACATTTCAAAAAAACCTTGATTACATAAAAAAGGCAGAGCATAAATTAAAGACCCCCAGGGGCAGCTTCAACTTGCAGCCAAAAACCAGGTTTTGTTGCTTTACTCTGTTGGCTAGTTTCTAATTGCATACTGCAATGAAAATCATTTATAGCTAGCAAGGTCCCATAACAACATGGCAAAGGCACGAGGACTGCAACATAATATTAGAGAACACTTACCCTGTGGGTGATCACTAGTAACTGAGGAAGATAATAACTGCTCAGCTACTCTGAAATAATTTGCTCATAAAAGAATCTTCATTAAAATAACATTAAGGAGTATTTTCAATGTGGTGTGCAGGGACTTAGCTGTGTGATTCCTTTTAATATTAATGGGAATTGCATGGCTAAACCCACACATATGGCAACAAAAATCTGCACTTATGGTTTTAACAAAAATCCATAAAAGGAAACAAATTCAGGTGAAGGCTTCACTCTGTTGTGCCCTGTTATTGCTAATAATACACTATGTAAGATTAGGGCATAACAGTTGTAATGTCTGTAGTAAACATGCTGCTGTACCTAAGCTCTTAATAAAAGAAGTGAAGAAGGGAAGGCTTACCTCTGTGGTAAAGCAATGATTAAATAGAATGGGCAAATGTAGATGAAAATTTATAATTCTGCAATCTGAATTGTTCATGTAATGGGCTGCAGCACGAATGTTCTGTTGAGCTGTAAAAGAATTATTATGTGTTTCAAAGGAGAGGAAGTTGAAAATATGAATAGCAAAAGAAATTGTGACATTTGGTGATAAAAGCCCTTCTGGTCAGAAAGAAATTAGAAACACCATCCTTTAATGAGAATATTCCTGTAACCCTTGGAGGACATCTAGAAGCTGACTCAAAAAAACATGAGACCCATGGCAAGGCCAGTTTGCTTTTTTTCTTCTCAGTTATGCTACCCTAGACTGGCATAAAGACAACTAATGGGGCCACAGTGATATAGACTTCTCATCATAAAACTGGAAAATAATTTGGTTAAAGAAAAAAAAAAGGCTATGCAGTGGCATCAAAGAAATAGCCTTATCTGGACTTCATCCAGACCAATAACGCACAAATCGGCAAACAGGGAGAGGAGAAAGGTGCAGGTCCCATAAAGACAAATTTTTTATCCATTTTAGCGGGTAACTGGTACTTTCATCCTCATAGAGATATTTGTTCTCCACTTTTATTTCATCTTGTACTTTTGTATCTTGTTTTGTGAGCAGATGTTGGAGTTTTTTTGAGTGGATGTGAGGAAAATTGTGTTAAGGCTTCAAAAATCCAGTAAATGCCAATTATTTATAACAAGAATGTCCTAAGACAGTATTTGGGTCCAGTTTTATCAGATGAAGAATATCTTCAATTGGAGATATTAGAATTTGAAAACATGAAAATAATAAAGCAAAAGATTTTCAATTATAATCACACTTGTAGGAACCTCTCTATTACCAGGAGGCAGTAACGTGAAAAGGAAGCTCTGCATATAAAGCTTGTTTTATACCTTTGACTTTTGAAAGAGTGTTATGAGAGCTTAGCATTACTTTTAAATGATTGACACAATAAATTTTCCATTTTAATTGGCACTTCTGTGATTTATCACTATTTCATGTTGTGAACACCCCATCAGACCATTTGTTAGTGAATAGCAGGGTACTATACATCTAACAATACTTGAAGACTTCTGTTGAAGGCTCCTATTAAGAAGAGATACCTACTAAGAGAGTTCACGTCCCCATTTGATCTAAATCCTGAACTGGGCTGAATTTCACCCTTGCCTCCTGAGCAGAATTATAATCCTTGGCATCCCAGTAGTCCCTGGTGCTATCACACTGCCATGTTATCTTGTTCTACAAGTGCATGTACAACATCATTTCAGTTTTTGAACTGAGAAGACCGGGAAGCCTAATCCCACTGAAAGTAATAGTCTTGATCACCTCGGCTTGCTAATTCCACTCTAATCAGAACGACCTTCTCAGTCCTCACCAGCACTACTACGGCTGAGGTAAATCAGCAGCCTCATCAAACCTTGGGTTTAGATCAAAGATGGAGTTTCCTGGTGATGAGGTTTAAAAATATATTAAGCTGCTGCCACTGACCCTCCTATGGCTCTCATACAGAATACATTTCCTTCTAAAAGCTGTTCAGTCAGACACTGAGGAGGCAACCACCAAGCAAATCCTCTAGATTTTTGCAGCCCCTAGCCCCCTTCTTCACTTGGTGCTGTTTACTTTCGTACATTCAAGTGACAAAGTCTAACGATTCTCAGCAGCATCTGAATGACTGCTTTTTAAAGAGTTGCATCATTCAGAACCTTTCTGATCCACATCAGACAATGCTATTTCAGGAGTCTGTGGTTCTAATTTTAGAAAAGCAATTCATCTTGACACATTGTGATGCATGTAATCTTACCTCAGTATTTTGATCTTGCCCAAATGATTCCTTTTCAACTCCTACATTGCATATTGCATGGTTTACATCAACAGCTGTTACTCCACGTACCATCTGTCTTTATCAACACCTAGATACACAGATGTGCTGTTGTTGTGCAAATGTTAGAGATCAGCTTAACCTTTCCTGTTCCTAAAAATCATCATCATCATAATAATAATGCCTTGAAACATGATAACATCTAATATTTACTCTAATTTGTTTCAAGTGGGTTTTTGTAGGCTTTTCTTGTTCTATAAGCTGTGGTTTTAGTGAAAAAAAAGGTAGAAGGATAAAATTCTCACCCAAAATACAAGTTTATGTATTTCTCAGTTAGAAATTACGTGACATGAAAACTGATTCAATACCAGAAAGAAAATTTAAAACTGCTTAAAATGCTGATAACAATAATGCTATGATCTGGGGCATTTCAAGATTATTTTCCATATACTTATTTTTGGTTTAGTGCCAGTAAGCTGTTCTATCATGAATCAAAGTTGTAATAAAAAATAAACACACACAAAAGGATTTGTTCCAAAAAAGTTAATATAATAGTGTCTCAGAATGGATGCAGGCTACTGTAGTTCTTTCCGAAATTATTTCTCTTCTCTATGTATAGATGTGTATGCATACCTGTAATATCTAGAAAGATGAAATTGAATTAATAACTGGTCAAGAATTATGCCACAGAAACAGGAAAAATTCTCTCATTAGCGGTAGGTGTATGCATTTTAATTGTGGCATACCCATGATACTAACATATGGATACTACACACTGTCTTTTTGTCACACTCAGTTTTCAGACTCAGTTACAACAAATCAAAACAAAGGTTAAACTCCTAAAACAAAAGGTATGGATTAAAATTTATTTTAAATTACTGTAAATAACTAAAGGTTATTTAGAGTCCTGGAGAGTCAGAACTCTGGTATTCCTATACTATAAGCAATGAAGATCAAGACTGACACTTACATAATATAAATTACTAAATTTCCTTGTTAAAACAAATGAGTCATTTTTCACAGCAAGTATTTAAGCTATATTAAGATTTGTGAAAATACAAAGGTGTTTTTACGTATTTGCAACTCTAGTCATGAGCTTTGAAAAATTATTGGTTTAGATACACAGGAAAACACACTTGCATACAAGTATAGTGGATGCACTTTCATACACCTGTACTTGTACTCAAATAGGGTGTTTGTAGCTTACAAGTACTCTTATAGGCTTTTGGCAGTAATAAAACTATATGATACTTACCCCATTTGTAAAAATGGCTGCATTGTTTGATACTGCAGTATTTCAGAAACAGAAGTGTAGGGGGCTGCTGGAAGACAGAAATTCCTTGAATATCATGTCCAAGGAATATCAGGCTCTCTATTCCCCTCCTAATAAGGTAAAAGTACATTAGCTCTGCATTGGATGCATTGGAGAAAAATACTGTAGATTTACATACAGCATATATTTCTGATATTATTTAAAGACAGTTTATCTGAATTCGAAGAGTTAAGGGCAAACCACAAGGATATTTTTCATCTGAACCTGAAAACCAGATCAGACTTCTAATTTAGAGCTGAAATATGGCTTATAACACTGTGGTTTTTTTCCGAGCTCCATCCACCTATAACATGTGTACGCATGCACACACATACATGCAGTTTGTCAGAAAACACTGTATGACTGATTCCTTTGCCAAAGACATGTAAAGCTTGAACCAAAATACTTGCACATGCACTCTTTTCAACACATGCTGAAATTTCTACACATTGTCTTACCATTAGCTTTAAAGTGGAGAATAAAAAATATGGTCAGTGACATATTTCTCCTTTGCTGAGAAATACTGCAGGACAAAACCTGATGGAGGTGGACTTGCTACATGTGAGACCCTAAGTCTACTGCAAAAAAACAAGAAAACATGTTTCTAGACAATGTACATACCGAAAGATAAAAACAAAGCTGTAGTAAAACAAATTTCCATCTGTCCAATGAAATCAAATGTACATCATTCCAGTCCAATCCAATCTTAAAGGTAGATATTTATGCATAAAAGATCTCTTATGCTTAAAATCTTTTAAAAGTTATTTAAATACTAAATAAGGAATAACTGAGCTCAAATAGTTATCTTTATGTTCCAGTGCACCTGGTGATAATGGCTCTTCTGTAATATTTTTCAGTTTTTATCTTGAGTTACAGAGAGAGAGCAGATTCTAAGAAGACAGGACAAAATACAAAACCAGATACTTGGTGTCTTATCTGAGGTTTCCCCTTTTGGCTCTTTTTTCCCTTGGTTTTGATTTGGTTTATGTTTTGATTTTGTTTTTCTTTTTTTTTTATTTCTATTCTATTCTATTCTATTCTATTCTATTCTATTCTATTCTATTCTATTCTATTCTATTCTATTCTATTCTATTCTATTCTATTCTATTCCATTCTACTCCATTCTATTCTATTCTATTTTCTAATCTTACTTCATTTCAGGTTTTCATTTTAATAATTGCAAAAAATTAATAGAATCTAGAAAAGAATCTTTCTCTAAATCAGACACGTCTTCTAAAGGTATATATTTCTAGCCAGCATGTGTAAAGATGTAAGTACATGAATACATGCACAAATTTACATACCTACAAATGTATCGCTTGAAGTTTGACATTAATTTGTTTAAATATGCAAAAAAAATGAATAAACAGCTATTATCACATAGTATTTGACGATGTATAGTCATAATACAGGCTTTCCAAACTGCAAGGTGCAGTCTTAATTGTTATGTCTAGAAACTATGAAACTGTGTAGTGTAGAGGGGGAGATAAATAGACACCTAATAGGTGAAGTGTGATTGAAGTCATAAAGTTATTGATTCAACAGATTTGACTGAACATTGCCTGAATCCATGAAGCTGCTATGGTTGCCCAAAAAAAAACACTTCCTTTTTTTCATAATGTGTTCATCTTCTCACCTGCTGCTGACTTTCAGTTCAGCTTAATTTCCCTTCCGTTCTCTCTGCAATTTAATTCTTCATTGGGCTGTGCTGTCTGATTTTTCAAATTTACAATTTTCTCTCTTTTCTGTGCCAGTCACAGTGCTGCTCCTGCGTCTGCTCTCTTCCCCCTTCCACACACACACACACCTTCTAGGCGTCCTTCTGCTGAGAAGTGAACAGCGAGACACAAAGGCAATGCTTCCCTTTTCTTTCATAGGAAGCCTTTCTTTTCCTCACCCACATCTTTCTCAGCGAATTAATATCAGCGTGACAGAAGAACAGGTTACAAAGAGATAAAGGGCAAGTAGATTTTTTATTCATCAGGAGAAACAAGGAACCTTCGGAAACTTCCATGCTGTATAAAATTATAACACTTAACCTGTTACACTGGCAACCTCTCACACTTAAACCAGTGAATTCCCAATAAGAAGTTAAATATCCTAATTTTAATCTTGCTTATGCTTGTCTTTACTGTACATATATATAACATAAATTTCTCAAATACATTTTCCCTTGTACAGTTTTCAGTCTCTTACTCAAGTGGAAAGAAGAAAATGACACTCTTAAGTGTTTATGAGACACATCATTTCAATCTGAGGGACCACGTATCTTGTCTCAGGAATTCTGTAGAATAATAAGAGAGGCAGCAACCAATATACCTGGAGGTAGACAGTGCAGATGATTAGAAACTGGGAGACAGTTTGTGAATAAGTAGTATCTGCATGAACTGAAATAGATGTAAAGTGAATATTGGGAAAAAGTAAAGGAGAAAGCTCCACAGACAGAATAAGGTATTCCGCTGCAAATGTAAAATAAGAAATCAGAGGAAAAGGATTGCTAATGCAGAGCAAGAATAGAAAAAATGTAATCCATGAAAAAGCACAACTGTAAAATAATAGTGCACTGCATTACTTCATAGGTAAAAAATATATTTGCAGATAAAGAAGACATGGCTATTTCTAGTGGATAGAATTTTATCTTATTTTCTTACCTTTTAGAGGTTTGCTCACTAGCTGTATGCTAAAATATGACTAAAAGAAGTCTATGTGTTTAGTATGGAAGGCAATTGAGCATGGAAACAACATTGCACCATTTTGGAAGCAGCTGGAATTTGCAGAAAATGTTTTAAATCTACATATTCCTACTAGTCTGCATTACAGCTTGAGCCTATATTGTGGTATTTACTCTCATTTCGTGTTTCCTACTTTCTTATTTCTTTTTTTTTTTCCCTAAAATATTATGAATCAGTTTCAGTGTTCGTTTGGTGAAAATAATGAAAGAATTCCAGTTGTCACTAGCATCATTTGCATTGCAGAACAAGCTAGAGATCCCTAACACTGTACATAATATGACATACAGATTCAAAAGTGCAATCACAAAAAAAACCTGAGGAAAAAAAAAAAAAAAACTAGATGGAGCAAACAACTAAGGGAAAAAATCAGAGTGTCGAAAGAAAAGGAACTCCCTAGAGAATGTTCAAAAAAAATGTTCCATAAGTGCATTTATTCATTTTTAGGTAGGGCAGAAGAATGGCAACAATATTTGTCAATGACCTCAAGAGCCAATGCCATGGACAGTGTATAAGTGTAATAAATAATTTAGATTTATGTTTCTTGTGCAAAATTGTACATGGATATTGGAAAATATAGGAAAAATATAGGAAAATATAGGAAAAAACTTACATATTGGAAAATATCCATGTAGGAGTAGGGCTGTTGTGTAAGATCCCTACAGCATATAGCAGAATGCACCGCAGAATGATTAAGTGCTACAGTTTACTAAAAGACCTCTCAAACTTATTTTGTGATGTTCACTGTTAGTTTTCTTGTATTGAAGGTGAAGAGAACAGTACTTATTGCATATTTTAGAATTGTGGGAATAATTAAAATTATTACAATTTCTTTGGAGAACAAAAGATTGCAAATTTTTGCACCCACTGTAAGTACATTTCAGTATCACATTTACTCAAGAACACACGCAGCTTTATGTAAGACCATACATATAACCAATACACTGCTGTATTTGGAGCTAATCACAGGATGATGTTAGGACAGAAACTGCTCTTTTGAACTCTGTCTACTATGGCTACTGACTGGACTTCTACAGTAGACTTTATGTGCCTGCAGCTACACCACTGCATTCCACAGGGAAGTTATTCCTTAACAGCTTTGCTACATGTATAGCATATATGTTTATGTTATATATCAAGATTAAATGATAATCCTTCCCAAGGGTCACACTCCTGACTGCGCATGCCAAGATGAAAAGAAAGGGTGTAATGTTTTAATCAAGAAGAGATCAAAATGATGGGGAGTTTTTGGTTGGCTGATTGGTTGCTGGTTCTTTTATTGTTGGGTTGGTTTTTTTTTGTTTGTTCTTGTTTTTCTAAGTCTGAATATTAGATAAATAAGATCTTAACTTTGAAACTTTACCTTTCTACTAAGAATCAGTTGTCCATCTTTCTACACAGTTTCTAATACTAAAACATTTGGAAAACAAATGAAGTAAAGTCTGTAGAGCAGTGGAAAGAGCAGGATGGCAATCACACTGGTATAGTCAAGGCTTACTTTCTTTAGAAGCTGGGTCAGCTTTCTGTTGCAAAACTGTGTCTTGGCATTTGCAAGTGCTTGGAGTGGCCCCTTGGCATTCACATCCTCTGAAATGGAAGGGTTTTTTTTCTGAAGACATTTCTACAGGATAGTTAAAGAAATATGCATAGCTACAATAGAACACAGAAGAGCAGCTAGAACAAATTTACAATATATAATTTGTTGGAACTACCTTTGTGTGTGTACCTCTACTGTTAGTTACATTTGATCTTAGTATCTCAGAATGGTATTTTTCAGGCAGAAGACTGCATTCCTACTGTGTAAGACTTGTATATTGCATGGAAAATGGATAGAAAATAGAGGTTCAGCAGTTGCAGCAAATCAACAATGCTCTAATGCTGCCTGCAACAATGGATGTTCCAGATGGACTATTTTATACACCAGTCTAAGTACAGTTGAGTGGTGAGGAAAGGAACACAGATGATTATGACCTTTGTCACGTCCTATTATTACTTTAGGTCTCATCTCTTCCACAAAAAAAAGACCAGAAAATGCTAAAATATGCCACTGGAAACCTCAAACTTCACCATGTGATTTCTTCCTTCTTAATGACACAAAGAATATCTGCTAGGAACTAAAGAGAAAACAAAGAAAGAAAAGCAAACATATATCGGGTACATTAATGTACCAACATGCCTTTTCGCGTTTTTGTTGCTACATCTGCCCTTGTCTCTTTGGAACCTCAAAATGCACTTGCTGTGGTATACAAACTGTATCCTCTTAAAAATGTATTTTTCTTTCCTTCTCATCCAGCTTCAATGCTAATGTGATGTCATAAAATCTAAATTAAATACAACCCATTGCAATACATAGGTACAATCCAGAAAATAATAGCCAGCACCTACTCCAGTTGCAGACTTTATTTCTCCTTTTGAATGCCGACTAAACTCTGATTCTAACTACAAAGGCATGCTATAGCCTTTAAAAGAAACCAAGCACATCCATTGAAGTGCTTCACCTCTGGTGTCGTAGCACCTATTATTGAATCACAGTTCCAAAATTCCGAGATCTAGCAGTACAATGAAACAAAGTTGAGTTCTGCCAGCTAACAGTTAGAACAAACACAGATTGCGTGATTTTGGGATAAATAAAAAATACCACACTAGTCTTTTTTTTTTTTTTTTTTTTAAATCTCTCTTCCTCAGAAACACACACTTGAATGAAGCTGGGGGATGAAAACTGTCTTGGTTATGAGCGGGTTTTGGTTGAGTTTGGGCTTTTTTTCCCTTGTGTTGCTCCTGATTTTTTTTAAATTCAGTGCCACAGAGAACCATTTAAGAGACGAAAATAATGTGAGATCCTTTATTTGCAAGGTAATTAAATTATTGGATAGTGGAAATACTTAGTAAGACCAGGCTACTTTTTAGTTTTGCCAGCATAATTGGCTCCCTCAGGCAAAAGACACTCACAAGAAACATATGCATGACCACCATCATATTCAGGTTTACCCAGTAGTAAATCCTAGCCAAAATAATATTTGAGTTATTCAGATTTAAACACAAAACCGAAAAGAATGTCTTCTCTGTGAGCTCTTCACTGCTGCTGTTAATTAGAAACGCAGTACTGGCATTATTGCAGAATGAAAGAAGTGAACCATTTTCATCCTGTCCACTTAAAAAAACCCCAAAAATCAAACCACCACCACAAACAACAACAGCAAAACAAACCACAAACAAACAAACAAAAAAAACCATAAAACTCCTATTGATAAGTGAGTATGCAAGTATTTAGATTTCCCCTTCCTAATCCAGCAACCAGTGATGAAATCAGAGAAGGCACTGTGCAACACCATATCCTCTTTTATAAGAGGAGAATAAATGCAGGGATCTATAAGTTTTCAAAGATTGACTTGGCAGTCTTTTTAACAATGTTGTATAGGAACAATTGTTTAGAAATGAGTTCAGAAGTTGTCAGGAATCAGGAAGCATTTCGACTGAGAAATGAATATGCACTTTCTTTGTCAGTATCACCATTCTACTACACTCCAGAGTAACATCAACAATTTCCAGCAATCACTACTGAAGCGTCCCTTTGCAGCTCTTCATAATAAGGCAGTAATAAACCACTGCTAGTGGAAAAAAAAAAACAAAACAAACCAAAAAACTTTACAACTGGGAAAACATTTGCCTGTTGCTTTCCTTCTTTCTGAAGACAATACATTCTGAACACCTGTATAGCCTAGCAAGTGCTACAATGCTCCCTTTCTAAATATTATCTTATTTGCTTTGACAGAGTTTTACAGAAATCCATCTGAATCCACAGACAAGAAAAATTTCCTTTTTTCAAATTTTCTGAGCAAAGATACTGAGAAGTTTACCACCAAAAATAAAGGAAAATTTTTCAAAATTCTATGTGCAGTGAGGAGTATACACCTTTCTTCTCAGCAGCAACATTGTAAAGAAAATCTGTAAACAGTTTTACACTAAAGTAAGACAAACCATAAGAATGCTGTTGGAAAGCTTAAGCAGGTTTTGTGTTCTGTATATGCTGACCCACTTTTTTAAAGCAATAAAGAAAGGAATGATAGCAATAAACTTCCTTCCCTTGTATTAAACAAGGGTGCCTGGGAGGTGGTGATGTAGGTAAAATGGAAGGGAGAGTGAAAGATGAAATAATAATAGGAGAAAAAAGTACTTATATCAGACTAAAAAGGAAAAATTAAAGGGATAGAAAGGACAGAAAAAATTGCTGGAAAAGCAAGACAGAATATTGTTTAGCTCTCAGAAAAAAACACAGTATGAAGCCTCTCTATGTCATGTCTAGTGTGACTTCATATGTTCTTTTTTAAAATGAAGCTTGTATTATTTTTCTAACACAGTTGACTTCATTGACCATTCCATGTGAAATGGAAGAGAGGCAGAAAACCAATTTTTCTTTTCCCCTATAGCACAAATGTGTATAATAACTCTTCCTCCTCTTATCCTCTTTCTCCTTTGCCATACTTTGTAACATTTTAATTCTATTCATATTAAAATCTCAATCTGAAACTGTGATTCTCTTGTTTTCCTTTTTATTTTCTTTAATTTTAAGGGAAAACCCAAGCCAAACTGGATGCTAATAGAGAGTTTATCTAGCAAACGAAGTTCTCTAAAACTTCCTGTGTTGTCTTGGGCAGCTCTGTCTTGGTAACATTCCATACCAACTTGCTCAGGAAGCTTTGGCGCTGGAACACAAGGATCAGTTTTCAGCTCTCAAAACTTTTGATGTCTTCTGGCACACATTGTGCACCAAATTTTGTTATGTTGTTGTTTGGCAGCTGGTCAATTACTGTGGGGGTGGTTATGCCACAGAAACAGGCGAGCCTTTCCTTTATTCCAATGCTTGTTCAATTACCATTTTAGTAAGTAAAAAGCTATAAAAAATAATAAATTTTAGTAAACTCCTTTAAGCCCTCCTTAAATGGCAACTGCTACTAGCACAGCACACACACCCTCTCCATTTACACATGACATCACTTTTAAGCTCTACCTACAACCCACTGCATGGCTGCCCAGCAGATGTTGGTCTCCAACACACTTTCCCCAGTGGGTGAGGAGCTCAGATCAGCCATAAGCACGGGGGGGGGGGGGGGGGGGAGGGGGGGGGGTGTGCCACTGGCTGAATCTGTGCACTACATTTTGCTTATGCTGTCCAAGGTACAGTGAAAATGAGGAAGTACCTCTGATGCTTCCTGTCTTGCAGCTCCTGTGCTCCCACACCACCACCAGGCCTGTTGACAGGTGGTCCTCCAGGGTCTTCAGTGCACCTTCCCTTGCCCAGCATCCCCAAAGATTTATGATCCAGTGTTCATGGTGCTAGTGGCCTGATCTCAACTTTTTGTGGCTGTGCAATCAAGTATTACTTTTTCTGATGTCATCCAATCATTTGCCATTTCACCTACTTTTTCTGGTTATTTCCCTAGGTTACATCTATTATGCTCAAAATCCTGCTATGAGCAGACATATTTTGTATATAAAGCCAAGAATTTATTGTTGGTAAAATTGAAACTCTAGTTCAAAAATTATTATTATTCTAGACCTAGTTATTACAGAAAAAGAAAAAAAAGGAATAAAAAAAAAGATATTGTACTATGCAGGACATAATTTCAGTAATAATAAGGTTAAATATGCTATACATACACCTCCTAGTAACTCTCACTTTTCCTACTGTCCTGCTCACTTTTCCACTGTTCCTCTGGAGGTCCTAAGGTTCATGACATCATCCTGGCATTATGAGAAGGGGGACAGGAGAAAAGGTGTACAACAAATTGTCATCTGCGTGAGTCCTTCAACCAGGAGTATGGTGTTGCTATGGGTTTCTTCTTCCTCAGTCTACAATGTGCTTGAGGTCACTTTTAGATGTTTCCTAATATACCTTTAGATTTTGTGTTTTCTCCGCTGGTCTGTGAGTTCATGTTACATCTGATTTTACTATTTGTGGTGCCTTCTGCATGTGTCAGATGCTATTTATGTTTCCTCTTTGTTTCCACCTGAACTTCACTTCTTCCAATCCTGGCCTGCGGTTCTTTAATGGAGACCCAGAGCACTGTTTGTAGCCATAGGGTCTCCATTGCCAGGTCTGGCCCCTTTGCTTATCAGCCCATGCCTGTGCTCCTCTGCACCACTTCCTGTGTCTCCACTTCTGATAACCACATCTTCCGAAAGTTGATCTAGGTGCAGCTAAGATGGACACGCTGGTTGGTTGTGTTGTAATTATTGCCTCAGGAAACATAGAGAATCTATGGACATCTGTTTGCCAGTAAAGTATTTGGGCTTAATGATTATATAGCATGCTATATTAGTATAAGAGATGTAAACAAATTCCTGTGTTAGACTTTCAACTTTATCAAATGCCATAGGCCTCTTGAACTGACTTACACTATTAGAATCCTTATGTAATCTAACTCTGTACACCAAAATTAGAGATGTCTATGTGGGGGAAAGTAATTTTTTTTAAAGGATTAAAAAAATACTGGTTTACAATTTCATCAATTCCTTAGGAATTTGTTCTTATTTTTTAATTACTTTAATGGGATATAACAAAAGTCTTCAAGACTTTTGTTAGTCTCTCCAAGATTACAGCAGCATTACTTTTGGATAGGGACTGGTCTTTTTGCAGTACCTGAAAAAGAGTCAAATGTTCCTGATCTACTTCCATCCCCTTTCATTGTACTGAAGTATATAGACTGTGCTACCCGATGGGAAGTATTACAGCTGGCATCTTAATTGTTTACTGCTTGATGATGAAGTTGTCATTCTACTTTTTTTCCTGTTACTGGTATTATGCAGTTGCCATACACCTCCTTTTGATGAGATAAAATTTGAAATTTTTATAGAATTTATATTAGCTCCAGTTATTTTTTGCTGATGTAAAATTCTAAATATGTATATGTTTGCTACTTACAATTAGTGACACCCAAGATAATGGGCAATCCAGCCACAACATTGAATTTGTATTTAATTTCTGAATAGAATTTGTGGGATAGTGGAAAAGTTAAGACATGACAGGTGCTGCCGCACATTTTTCAGACTAAGCAGTGTAGATACCATAAATAGGCCATATGACAGCAATATTTCTTGCCAGCACCTCAAATGATTCACTACTTAATTAATTGGCTTATTTTTTGTGTGCAGGATTAGGACACTAAACACTTCATAACAAATGCACTTGCAGATTATTACAGAATTTAACATCTTTGTGTTTTACTTAGGCAAAAAGGGCACGCGTTTTTCAGTAAACACAGAGGAAAATAGCCACTTGGAAAGAATACAGGAATGTGATCAGAGCATGCAGAGATGCAACGAGAAAGGCCAAGGACCACCTGGAATTGAATCTGGCAAGGGATGTTGAAAACAACAAGAAGGGCTTCTTCAACTACATCAGCAGCAAAAGCAAGGCTAGGGACAATGTGTGGCCACTGCTGAATGAGGCGGGTGTCCTGGTGATGGAGGATGCGGAGAAGGCAGAGCTGCTGAATGCCTTCTTTGCTTCAGTCTTCAGTGCCAAGGCAGGCCCTCAGGAATGCCAGGCCCCGGAGGTAAGAGAAGAAGCCTACAGAGAGGATGACTTTCCCTTGGTCGAGGAGGACTGCGTCACGGATCGCTTAAGTGATCTAAATGCCCACAAATCCATGGGCCCCGATGGAATGCACCCACAAGTGCTGAGGGAGCTGGCGGATGTCATTGCTGAGCCACTCTCCATCATCTTTGAGAGGTCCTGGAGGACAGGAGAGGTGCCTGAGGACTGGAGAAAGGCCAGTGTCACTCCAATCTTCAAAAAGGGCAAGAAGGAGGACCCAGGGAACTACAGGCCCGTCAGCCTCACCTCCATCCCGGTAAAGGTGATGGAGCAGATCATCCTGGAGGTCATCATGAAGCAAGTGGAAGAAAAGAAGGTTATCGGGAGTAGTCAGCATGGATTCACCAAGGGGAAATCATGCCTGACCAATCTGATAGCTTTCTACGATGACATGACTGGATGGGTAAACGAAGGGAGAGCCGTGGATGTTGTCTACCTCGACTTCAGCAAGGCTTTCGATACGGTTTCCCACAACATCCTCCTAGGGAAGCTGAGGAAGTGTGGGCTGGATGAGTGGTCGGTGAGGTGGATTGAGAACTGGCTGAATGGCAGAACTCAGAGGGTTGTCATCAGCGGCGCTGAGTCTAGTCGGAGGCCTGTAACTAGTGATGTCCCCCAGGGGCCAGTACTGGGCCCAGTCTTGTTTAACTTCTTCATCAATGACCTGGATGAAGAGTTAGAATGTACCCTCAGTAAGTTTGCTGATGACACCAAACTTGGAGGAGTGTTAGATACACCAGAAGGCTGTGCTGCCATTCAGCGTGACCTGGACAGGCTGGAAAGTTGGGCAGAGAGGAACCTGATGAAGTTCAACAAGGGCAAGAGCAGGGTGCTGCACCTGGGGAGGAACAACCCCATGCACCAGTACAGGCTTGGGGTGGACCTGCTGGAGAGCAGTTCTGTGGAGAGGGACCTGGGTATCCTGGTGGATGACAGGTTGACTATGAGCCAGCAGTGTGCCCTTATTGCCAAGAAGGCCAATGGGATCCTGGGGTGCATTAACAAGAGTGTGGCCAGCAGGTCAAGGGAGGTTCTCCTTCCCGTCTACACTGCCCTGGTGAGGCCCCATCTGGACTACCTGTCCAGTTCTGGGCTCCCCAGTTCAAGAAAGATGAGGAGCTACTGGAGAGAGTCCAGCGGAGGACTATGAGGATGATGAGGGGACTGGAGCATCTGTCCTATGAGGAAAGGCTGAGGGAGCTGGGCTTGTTCAGCCTGAAGAAGAGAAGGCTGCGAGGGGACCTTATTAATGTTTATAAATATCTGAAGAGTGGGTGTCAGGAGGATGGGGCCAAGCTCTTTTCAGTGGTGCCCAGCAACAGGACAAGGGGCAGAGGGCACAAATTGAAGCACAGGAAGTTGCGTCTGAACATGAGGAAGAATTTCTTCCGAGGGTGACGGAGCACTGGAACAGGCTGCCCAGGGAGGTTGTGGATTCTCCTTCTCTGGAGATATTCAAGACCCGCCTGGACAAGGTCCTTTGCAGCCTGCTGTAGGCGACCCTGCTTCGGCAGGAGGGTTGGACTAGATGACCCACAGAGGTCCCTTCCAAACCCTACCATTCTGTGATTCTGTGATTCTGTGAAATGTACCATAAACTTCAAAGCCTACAATGTATAACCTTAAGGAACATTAACATCAAAATCCTATGCAATTTGATAAAGGAAAAGATAAATAAGTTACTAGAGAAACTTGAATCCTTTCATAAATATAGACATTTACACTGTGTTTGAATTTTCAAATATCAGCCACAGTACCATTGGCATATGAATTGCCATGGCGTAAATCAAAACAAAACCTAAAAATGACAAAATAAAAGATTAAACAATCAGAAGAAACCAGGAAAACAATGTGAGATAGAACTGAAGTAAGGCATGAAGGTAATGTTTGAGGCAAACGAGGAATTGGCCTCCTGCAAGATCTTTAGCTGACAGAGCAATTGTGGGAAGCTGTCTTAATTGAATCCATGTTTTCAGGATTTCCTGAGTACTGTGTATGGACTTCTCACTCAGTTCAGTCAATTAATTTGAGTCTTTGTGTCGATACAACAGCAAAAGTACGTTGCAACCAGCAGAGCCACTCTTACATGCAGTGATATCTTCCTTTCACCAGGCATGAAAATACCAGCCTGAAGACCAAACAATGATTATGCTAGTTGTAGTTTTAGAAGTACAAACAAAAAATAAAACTAATATGACTTCAATGCATATGTCATTATACTCAGTTTTGTGAACAGCCAGAACACTATTTAAGCAAGTAACAAATACATACAGATGTCTAAATGTTTCTAGCCTTCTGATGCTTCTGAGTCTACCAGTTGTACACGCTGCATACAGTTTCTACCTGAACTGTTATATTAGCTCCAGTTATTTTGTGCTCAATAAAAATAAGATCATACTTTCTAGTCCTTCAGCATATACATGTATCTTGTGGTACACATATGCTAAGGAAGGAAAGGTTTACTTTTTGTTGTTTTTTCTGTTATTGCTGTGCTGTTGGTATTACTTTTACTAATAAAAATATTTTTAGACTTGAACAACAAAATATTGTGTTCTGGCTTCTTAAGCATCATAGCGAAAGTTTTGTCTAAAATGTTTGTGAAAAAATTTACTGTCATTGTTGGAGAAATGACCAGAGAATCCACAATTTCTTCCATACACAAAATGAAATGTAGGACCAAATGTGGTTTCTACGTGGTTGGCCTGTACACTTTAGCTAAAGGTCAAATTTAACGTGACATGCACCTAACAATACTGGTATCCATTATTTCTATAGTGACCCAGGGAATTAACTGGTACGTATCTTTTGCTTTAGTTCTATAAAGCTTTAACAGATATAGTCCTCTCACTTCCTGTTCTGGTTTTGTCCTTCTGGTTCAATTTTGGATTTTTTGTCTAATACCTAAGTCAGATTGTAATACACACACACACAAAGACACACACTCCTTTTAACAGAATAATATATGTGTGAATGTTCAAATAATACATGTTGCTGGCTGCAATAATCTCAGTTTAGAACTATCAGCTCTGGAGAGAATTGAGAGATAAAGGGATATCCTGCAGAATATGTTATGGTTCAGATAATGATTTTTACCTAATCACAGCCATTACATCATCCTGAATTTCAAGATGCTTCTTAAGACTTTAGTGACTGATATGAAAAGTGTGTTTGGATAACACAGTAATTGGCAGATACATGCCTGCATTTAAGAGTATGTACTCTAATATTGGCAGCTGTTTGACAATTTGAAATCAACATTATAAACAGGTGCATATAATGTAGTTATAGTTGCTGAGTCAATTTTTTTTTACAAACTATCAGGCACGTAGGCTGCTTCATTTGATTCTAAATAGAATAGTCATATTCTGTCCTTCCTGCATGGTTCTTTGTATGCATAAATTAATCATGTGAAATTATCAGTAAGGGTGAAAATGTTACCTTTACTATTAGATCTGCTGGAAATCCTACAAACTGAGGAGCAAAGCAAAGGAACCAAGCTATTATAATCAAATACTAATTGATTGTTGAAGAGATATGTTAATAGTTCTATGCACATCAAATAACCAACTATCCTCCAACTAGCATAAACAAAAAGAATGTTCTCCTGGCTATATAGACAGAATGGAAGTCTGGTAGCCTGTGTCTTGCATCTTTTCTTGCCTTAATGGCAAAAGTACTGGACCCAGAGGTGTAGCAGTGGTGGCTATCTAATAAATCATAGGAGAAAAAAAAAGACAGTGTGTTTTCATTAAAGTCTCTGACTATCTTCAAAGGTGTTACAAGAGTTGTGGAAACAGAACCAACAGATTTTATGCTGTTCAGTGGGAAACCCAGAAAGCCTGTGCTACATGGAATAGTTTTGCGTTACATATGCAGATTTCACCACATTAATCCACATACTTTGGAAATGTCATAGCAGAAAGCTTCCAAGATATGAATACAATTCCAGAGGACTTTCGATCTAGAATTTATACAGAAAATATGGTAATGAAAAACATGCAAAACTTTCAGCATAATTTTTGTTATTAAATGTAGCTCTTTTGTCCCGGTGAACTATGTTTAATATACTTTTGCAGTATTGTGAAAAGCTTATAAATTGTTATTGCTGCCTCCTTAAGAATAATTTAATATCTTTTTCTCTCTCTCTTTTTTTTTTTTTATGTGAGGGCATGAGTAATTAAGATATTGTCTAAGGATACAGGAAATCTGATTAACAGATCAAAAGGACCATCTGTGGAGATTGGGTTTAATGCCAGGGGGTAATTCTCTTCTCCACAATGCTTATGCATATCAATTTAATCCAGGAAGCTGAATGAATTTACTCTGAAAGATGACTTTCCTTATTTGGAAATATGTATTTTGAGAAAGTGTGCTGTTGAATAGTATTCAAGACTGTGATTCATAATATTTTCGTATATAATTAAATCATCTTACAGGTACAGAATGTCACTCTTCCAAACACAAGGGAGAACTATGTCAGATCTACTCCACAAGAAAATTATCTCACTGAATGATCTTGTAATGTGATCTGTAAGTAAGATTTCTGAAAAGTGGATTTTGCTTTCTATTTTCTGTATTTTATTTTTTGCCCAGTTCTTTATTGTTTTTTTTCAACTTGAGTTTGGGTGCTCCAAATCTTAATGGAGATGCCTACTTGAAGCGAATAGCTCATAGAATTTTCAAGTTGCATATGACTACGTTGCTCTTTGGAGTCACTAATTACATTTCACCTTGATAAATTAATGCTTCTTTGTTGAGACGTTTTAATGTATTCCTTTTAAAAAAAGGACTTTCTGACCGTATGACTTGTTGATCAGATATTGTATTATGCATTAAATGTATGTACATCATGCACATATTTTCTCTACCTGACTTAATCATTTTATTAGTAGTTCATATGTATTTCTGATTAACAATGTGTTGGGTTTTCTTCAACAATCCTAATAAATGGATAGCTTTCTAAAGAAATCTAAGGTTTTCAACTCTGGGTTGATGCCCTTACAGAATGTTTTTAGCTCTATTTAACATAAAGTCTGTGGTTAAGTACTTGCAAAACTGCCAACTGAGGACACACGTATACAGATATACGAACAATTAAAAATAGGGTCTATGATGTCTGTTGATCACCAGTACATTTCTTAATTTATGCTCTTACTGTCTGAGTTAGTATAGCCTCCAACAGAAACACAACTCTAGACCTCGCACCGAGGGCTACATATTATAGAATGTGACAAAAGAGAGGTAAGTTTGAAATAACCTATGGGACTATAATAATCTTGAATCACCTGCCTGTCACTTGATAGTCTGTCATAATTTATTCATTCAAGTTCAGGTGTTGTTGCCCAGTTCATGATAGCAGCTTTGAAATTCCTGTATATGTTTAGGCTACAAAAAGCTAGGGACATGAGTAGCCATACTGTCACAAGCAGATCTGTCGTGTTGCAGTGAAGCTACTGAAATCTGTAAAAATTAATAGAAACAGGGCCTGGAACAGATTTTTTTTTCAGGACATCATATGTTTATCTAATAGTGAAGGTGGTAAAGGAAAAGTAGTAGTTAAAACATGTGTAAAGAGGTAGTTTTGCTACTTGCTGTATCTTTTGTACTAAATATGGAATTATAATATTATTTAGCTTTTACTAATTTTATTTATTTACTGCTGTGCTCCTTCTAGTGAAAAAGATGAATAGAATATTTTAACAGCAAACGAACAAATGGATGCTTATTTACAAGGTGGTTCTTGCTCCTTGACCAAATAATGCATCAGCAAGCAAAGATTGCTCAAAAAGTCATGGGAACTCAGAGAAACTAGCTGTCTGATCTCTTCTTAACTTGTAACGGTGACTTCCCTTCTCAGTGTTTCTTTCAAAACGATTCTTGTTCCCTGTAAGAGAAACATTAAGTCTTGGACTGGAAATAGTCTGCTTCATGAGTGTCTAATATTACAAGATTATTAGCAGTACTGGCCAAAAATCCCACGTCTTGCTAGAGAAGAAAAACACAGGGCAGTATTTTGAACTAAATTCTCATACAGGAAGGAATATTAGAAAACTCCATTTGTTTAGTAGTTGGACTAATTGATGGACTAGCCAGTCATTGACAGGCTTGCACTGGAATGTGTACTGAAATTCAATGCAGATGAAACCCGTATTTCCAGTAGTAATATTTATTACAGTCTGCATAATTTTCATTTTAAAGAAACAGCAGTGCATCAGCTTCCAAAGATTGAAGTCACACTATGACAGAGAGTGAGAAACAGTTTGTCCTTCAAAGAGTTGACCATCAAAATACAGGATATAAGCAATGGTAGCAAGAGAGAGGGTGACAGAAGAGGCAACGGGAGAAGGTTACATGGGGAATAACAGATCTAAGTACCTGTTGTAAGTTTCCTACCCACTACTATACCCATTTTCCTATTTTCTTTATTTATTTATTTTATTTTCTCTTTAAGTGGCAGGGCTAAAACGTCCCTTTAAAACAGACAAAAAATTCTTATGTGCTACAGTACACTGTACAACACTGCCATCACAGCCACTGTCAAAATATATGTCAATATATTTAGAAAGAAATATGTAACAATCCATACATACACTTTTCCCACCACTACCACTACACAGAGAGATTATGTATAAATGTGAGCTAGAACATTATTCAGTGGGTATGAACCATTAAATCCATGATGGGAAGGATATTATAAATATCTCTGTAATGAGGAATTTTCACCTGTTTATAAGTCTATGGTAAAACTTGGAAAGGTTTTGAAAGGACAATCGCTTCTTCTCTGTACAAAAATTATTATCAGTGTATCTTAAAAATCTATCCAGTAATGTACAAGTGTCAAGTGCTAACTGATGTTGCACTGTACCTCTTGTCTGAAGTTAATTGGTTTCATTGTGTGTGTGTGTGTGTGTGTGCCTGCGTTTTACTGCTGAGAAGACTGTTTACTTTTAAATGTTAACTGGAAGTCAAATGATACGGTAAATCTTCAGTGTGATTTGATGACTTCAGAAGACAATATACAGTACCTTTAACTTGGGGTATAGAGAGGCTATTGTCATGTGATTTTTTCTCTTCTTTAATTCCCTGCAACACAGATCCTAGTTGCTGTTGATGATTATGATCATGTTACTGCACCTTAAAAATGCCAACAAAAGAAAGACCACCACAAATTTCAGTTTGTCATATTAAAATCTTGTAACCTAGCACTGGAATTTACCCATTAATCCAGTAATGCAAAAAAAGCCTGTTCTAGTTGTGGAATACTCATTTAATGTAATTTCTCTCATCCGTTATACTAAAGAGTGCATTTTTTATGTTAGGAACTAGTTGAACCTTCACTATCAACCTCTTTTCTGTCACCAGAAAGAATGAATTGCAGAACTTAGTGTCAAAAACATAAATGCCTTAAGTACCAGGAAACAGTTTTAATCCAAAATTTCAATAAATCTACCATAAAAAAGAATCTTTCTCTTTTTCTTGGAAAATCACAATTTGCTGAGTATCTAGATGTATATGTACTGTGGAGGCACAGCTTGCACAACTGATTAGATTAGAGCAACGTGAAATATTTCATAACCATACTCCAAACATTAGCAAGAGTGCTTGCAGTTCACTTCATTCTTGTCGTAGTACTAGTAGGAGTGCAAGAATAGCTATTAATACACTTCAACGTCTAAAATATACGTGATACTTACAAAAAAATCTCAAGCACCAGGAAAATGTAATTTACTTTGGTCACTATGACAAATGCCCTTATACTGGAGACACTTGCCACCCTCAGATTTAACTATATTGATCACACTACATCAGAAATTCTAAGGTCTTTTTTATGTGAAAGAGCTCCAGCAAATTTTATTAGTTCAGAGTTGCCTGCGTATCTTTGCTTGAATCTGGGGAATTCATGAGAATGGGTTAACACTATATTAGAATACATGAGAACTCAGACAACAACGAATCTTACCTGCTTAGAAAGTGATTTAAAACAAAATTCAAGCTGGGCTGCATATCCCACTTCAAAAATAACTGCATAGCTATTCCCACTAGTTGGTGATGATTTAAATTATTGTATTCTAATGGTTAAAACTAGGATTCCTACAAGTTATTCAGGATCTTGAGGAAGCCTATTTGAAGTCTGTGTTCCTGTACAATACATATATGAACCTGCCTATTCACAGGAATCTGCTGTGTTGACAATTTATGGAAGTGAAGAGCAAGTAAAAGGTATCTCTCTGAGAAAGTAAGGTATAGTGCAGGAGAAATGAATAGGTAGTGCAGATTATAAAAAAATGGATTTTACTTTCAAAGAAGAGTCATATATACTGTTTTGTTTATGTTTGTCTTCTTCTGAATTTTTCAGAAGTCCTGTGGCAATTAAATAAAAGCATATTGTAGTAGCAAACAACTTACCTAACTAAATGGAGGAACATGTTTATCTTCAGATTTAGAGGTGAAACATTTATGTTCCTATGGGCAGATGTGAGTGTCTTAAAGAAACAATGATGTCTAATTATCACATTCTGGTGCAACTTGGCATGTAGCATCTGCAAATGTAACACATATCACCACTGCATGTCTCAAGTGTGTTACATCTAGATTTTGTAGCTATATGCATACATCACTGTAGAAGTAGAGATTTATGGGTTTTATCATTGAAATTGGTTAGTTTGAGTTCCTAGCTGCTGGAAGGTTAGGTTTTTTGGTTTTCGTTCTTTTTCCCCCCTTAGATTTTTTCCTTATTTCTGTGCCATATATACATATATGTATTTAAGGTTGAGCATTAGCAATCTTCAAAAGCAGAATGAGAACACTAGCATTTGCAGAGTGCAGATTTTTCTTGATACTGGGATTTTTTTTGTTTCTTTTATTGTTTTCCTTTCCCCCCACCTCCAGCGTCAGTTTCTCCTACATTAGAGTTTCTGTGTCTTTAAATCGTACGGCAAAACTGCCAGATTGAACTTTACTTCAGTGAAATCCTGATGATTGCAAGGCAGGATTTTTATGATAAGTCATACAGTTTAATCCATTACACTTCAGCAGAATGTGTGTCATGAAAAATTATTTTAATAATAGTCTTTATTACAAATGGTCATTTGTTTTTCTGATCCTTTAGCCTTCATCTAGTCTTTACGCAGATACGGAAGTATAGGGTTCCTCCCTAGGAAAAAAAGAAAGACTGACCAAATTTACCACTTCAGTCAAGTACTGAACACTTTCTTTATGTCATTTTAAACTGAACCTTTACGTCCAGGATACCAGGGTTAAACTAAAAGAGTTACAAGAGGTGTTTCATAATTCTATTCAGTTTCTTCCAGTCATTAAATTTCAATCTTCTTCTATTTATTAAAATTACAACTTTAACATAGGCCCTTGTTATTCATATCTTCTAATGTTATTCACACCACCCACCCAATTACCCATACTTAGCAATTCTAAATGAAATCAATAGCTATCAAATGGAATCATGCTCTTCCTGCACTCTATTTCTCAGTCTTAATCAAATTATTTTTATTCCTCCTGTAAGAGCAACATTATTATGAACCTTCAGTGCCTATATTAACAGTAGTTCTGAACCTACAGAAATTTCTTCCTACACACGCATTCTAAAAATGTTCTTAATGAGTTCAGATTAGTCAAATCATCACCTCAACACACTTCTTCATACTAAAGCAGACCGTCAGTGTCCCCATAGAAGAAAGCTGGCGAACTTCAATCTATAGATCCAATCTGTCCTGTTTCTAGCCTCTTTGTTAAGAGATTTACTTTGTGTAGCTGAGCATTCTGACTGTCCTTGCAAAAATCGTTGTGAAAAAGACCAATTTATGCCCTCTGCTGTGTAATTAGGCCAGGTGATTTTAAAAGGAAGAGGTTAAAGAAATCTGTGTCCTGACACTGCATAATACAGCAGGATCTCTGCCAAACTGTGCTGCATTTTATGCTCAGCAGCCTACCTCCTATTCTAGCCAACCTACATCACTAAGAAGGCTTTGTTGCTAAAGAAGTGTCCGGAACCACTGGTTTTCCTTCCCTCACCACATCATCCAAGTGGACACATCTGTTAAGAGAAGATTTTCCCCAGTAAGTCTTATCATTAATCTTATGCTTCATTTGTCTGGCTAAAATGCTCATTTACCAGTGTGACCTTTTTGAAAGACTGTCTAAAACAGAAATATCCAGAAAGATTATTTTCCTCTATCTCTTATTGCTACCAGCCACTCTTAACTGACATTTTTTTCACTTCTTGGAAAATAAAAAAATAGGGACAGACTTTTTCAAAGGTGATGATAGTTACATGGAAACAACTGATCACCAGTGATGTCTCAAAGAATCCCTTTGGGGAAAATGAACAAAATAGTTTGCGTAAGTTTGAAAAAAGAAGAGAAATACATATATTCACTTCAGATACTTCTGCACTGACGTGCATAGAATCATAGACTCATAGAATGCTTTGGGTTGGAGGAGACCTTAAAGATCACCTAGTTCCAGCGACCCTGCCATGGGCACCAACACCTTCCACTAGACCAAATGGCTCAAAGCCTCATACAACCTGTTCTTGAACACTTCCAGAGATGGGGCATCTACCATCTCTTGGGGCAACCTGTTCCAGTGCCTCACCACCGTCATGGTAAAGAATTTCTTTCTTGTATCTAATCCCAAACTACCTGCTTTTAGTTGAAAGCCATTATCCCCTCTCCTATCACTACATGCCCTTGTAAACAGTCCCTCTCCAGCTTTCTTATAATAGTCATTTAACTTATCTTTGCGTTTTAGTTTTGTGATGAGATAAATTTCCTTCTTACTCCTGCGTGCAAAGCATAAAAGCAATATATCACGGTAAATACTTTGCTTGTATTTATTTTAGCTAATTTTTACTGGTTTGGTTTTGTGGGGTTTACTTGCGAGCATTCATTCATAAGGTATACAAAATTGGCAGAATGGTGAAGTGCATGAATTGGTTTTGACTGTTGCGGTCCTTCATTTAGCAAAGCAATTGAGGATGTGTTTACTTACACAGCAGAAACAAACCTATGGATAGTAAGAATTAAGTCTTCCATGGCAAAGAACACTTTATTAGTGCTCTCATACATGTATAGCTGCCAAAGAATTTGGGCTAAGGAGACTGAGGTCATGCTGTCTGACAGTTTTCTTATAGGATGCACTAGTGATTTGTCAATTCATTACTGAACAGTTGTCTCAAGAAACTTGGGATCCTGGCTTTGTCAGTTTGTAGCTGTAAGAACGTTATATTGTTTGACTGTAGGATCACAAGATAATTCAGGCTGGCAGGGTGGTCTCCTGGGGACATCTCCAGTCTCAGACTGTGCCCAGAGCAGGCTCACCCAGGTTGTCAGACCAGGCTTCCCAACTGGAGTGTGAAACCCTCCTATGCTAGAGATAACCCAACCTTCTTTGGCCTCGGCTCCAAGGTTGGGAGATCTCCATGGGGAAAAGATTCCTCATTATCTCCAGCCTGACATTCTTGTGTTTCACCTTGTAACACTGCCTGTCACCCTCCCACCACACACCACTATGAAGAGCCTGGTCGCGTCTCCCCCACGCCTGACTACCGGTGCTGGAGATGCTGTTAAGCATTCCAAAACAGTCCCTTAGCATGGCTGAACCAGACCCAGTCCCACAGCTAGTCCTCACAGGACAAGGGATCCAGTCCCACCTGCTTAGTGGCCTCCACTGGTCATATTTATTGCCCTTCTTCCTCTATGGGAGGCCTCAAACTGGAGGCTAGTACTTTGTCTAAATGGAATTGAACCTGATGAGGGATATCAATGACAAGAAGAAGGGCTTTAATAAGTGCATAGATAACAAAAGGAAGACAAGGAAATATGTGGGCCTACTGCTGAATAAGGCGAGGAAGCCAGTTGCACAGGACATCGAAAAAGCAGAGCTGCACAATGCCTTCTTTGCCTCATTCTTTACCTTCAGGTAATTACAGGTCCCAGAGACCAGAGGGAATGTCTGGAGCAAGCAAGATGTACCCTTGTGTTACGGTTTAGCCCCAGTTGGCAACAAAGAACCACATGGCTGCTCTCTGGCTTGGGATAAAGACAATTTAACGGATCAGCAAAGGAAGATAACGATAATCACTCCTGAGTAGCAAAATTACACTCCCCCAGCCAGATCCCAACTTAAATACAGAGCATGACATTACATAGTATCAAATATCACTTTTGGTTGGCTAGTTCTGGTCAACCGTTCTCTCTGTGTATGCTCCTGGTTTCTTGTGAAAAGTAACCCTCTCCCATTCAAACCCAGGGCATTATCCGCCCCTTATTCTATACCATCTACTTCATGCCCACGCCCCACTCCTTCCAATTAATCACCACCACTTTTTCTATCTTTAATATATATAAAAATATATATGTACTTACAGATATCATACCGTTAGAGTGTGGATAATCCCTCTAAAATGACCATTGAGTTCATTTAATCAGTGACTTTGGGCTTTATCTGTCATAGCAGTCTTTCAGGGCAGGAGAGATGATGTTGCACCTGCAGCTTGTGGCTGGTGTATCTGGCATGGCCCATGCCCACAGTCTGTGGTTTGAAGATGTAGATCTCAAGAAAATAGCTGGGTGCCAGTTGCTGAATCCAGGTTTAGTTTCATCACAGCTGCACTTTGCTCGGCTTCTTCTAAGTTCATCCTTCTTTAATTTGGTTGTTTCTTACTGTAATACGATTGATATGACATGTAGCAACATATCACGATGACATACAGTGGCAGGGTTATTTAGCAGTTAGCATCATACAATTTAATTTACTGGCTATTCTCACTCAAAATCAAATCTACTTGAGGTATGCGTCAGAATTCCCCATAACCTATATCAAATGCGCCCATATGTTCGTACAAAAGCAATCCTGTTTGTGGGTTTGCCTTTGCCTGAGGCAGGACTTACCCAGATTGTCTTCCCTAACGTATTCTTCATGTGCACTATGGGGACTTTATCCCCTTCTACAGTACGTGCAAGTTTTGACTGGGCAGGGCCAGCTCTATTGGTACATTCCCTGGTGTTAACTAACCAGGTGGCTTTTGCTAAATATATATCCCAATGTTTGAAGTTTCCACCACCAGTGTTCTCAGTGTAGTTTTTAGCAGTCCTTTGTATTGTTCTGTTTTCTTGGTGGCTGGTGCAGGACAGAGGATGTGATACCCCTCTTAACGCCATGCTCTTTGGCCCAGGTGTCTATGAGGTTGCTTCGGAAATGAGTCCTTTCTTTCCGGGGTGCTGTGTCTCCATAGTACTTGCTTTTCAAGGCCCAGGATAGCGTTCTGGGTGGCAGCATGGGGCACAGGATATGCTTTTCAGCCATCAGGTTGTTACTTCCACCGTTGTAAGCACATGTCGCCTCCCTTGGCAGGTTTGTGGGATTGTGATAGAATCAATTTGCTAGGTCTCCCCATAATTATATTTTAGCCATTGTCCTCCATACCACTGAGGTTTTATTCACTTGGCTTGCTTGACTGCAGTACATGTTTCACATTCATGGATAACCTGTGCAATAGTGTCCACGGTGAATTCCACCCCTCAGTCACAAGCCCGTATATATGTTGCATCTCTTCCTCGATGGCCTGAGGTGTCATGGACCCACTGAACTATAAATAGTTCACCATTATGTTGCCAGTCCAGATCCACTTGAGATACTTCAGCCTTGGCATCCTGATTCACCTCCTGGTTATTTTGATGTTCCTAGTGGCCTGACTATTAGGGATGTGGGCGTCCACATGATGTAGTTTTACAACCAACTGCTCCAGCCGAGCAGCAATATCTTGCCACAATGGGACAGTCCAGATGGGTTTGCCTCCGAGCTGCCAGTTGCTCTTCTTCCATTGCTGTAGCCACCCCCACAAGGAATTTGCCACCGTCCAGGAGTCAGTGTAAAGATACAGCACTGGCCACTTCTTGCATTCAGGAATGTCTAAAACCAGTTGGATGGCTTTCACCACTGCAAACTGGCTCAACTCACCTTCTTCAGCAGTTTCTATGACTTGTCGTGTAGGGCTCCACACAGCAGCCTTCCACCTCCGATGTTTTAGTTCAACGTGACAGGTCCCATCTGTGAACAGAGCATGTTGTTTCTCCTTTTCTGGCAGTTTATTGTACATTAGGGCATCTTCAGCACATGTCATCTCCTCCTCTGGCGATATTCCAAATTTTTTGTCTTCTGGCTAGTCCGTGATCACTTCCAGAATTCCTGGGCAACTGGGGTTTCCCATTCAGGCCCACTATGTGATCACTGCAACCCATTTACTCCACATAGCATCAGTTGCATGCTGTGTAGAGGGGACCCTTTTCTGGAACATCCAGCCCAAGACCGGCAGTCAAGGTTCTAAGTGGAGCTGTGCTTCAGTGATAACAACTTCCGAAGCAGCTCAAACTCCTTCATATGCTGCTGAAATCTCTTTTTCAGTGGGAGAATAGCGGGCCTCGGATCCTTTGTATCCCCAGCTCCAAAACCCCAGGGGTCAACCTCGAGTCTCCCCTGGTGCTTTCTGCCAGAGACTCTAGGTTGGGCCATTCTCCCCGGCTGCAGTGTAGAGCTCATTTTTAACATCTTGTCCTGCCCAGACGGGCCCAAGGGCTACGGCATGAACTATCTCCCATTTAATTTGTTCAAATGCCTGTCATTGCTCAGGGCCCCATTCAAAATCATTCTTCTTCCAAGTAATACAGAGGGCTTACTATCTGGCTGTAATTTAGAATATGCATCCTCTGAAAACCCGCAACACCTAAGAAGTCTTGTGTTTCCTTTTTGCTGGTTGGTGGAGACATAGCTGCTGTTTTATTGATCACATCCTTTGGGATCTGATAACGTCCATCTTGTCATTTTATTCCTAAAATCTGGATTTCCTGTGCAGCTTCCTTGACCTTACTTGGTTTTATGGCAAAAGTGTCTTTCAGAAGGATTTGAACTATTTTCTCTGCTTTCTCAGAAACTTCTGCTATGTTGCCCCACATGATGATGTCTTCAACATATTGCAGGTGTTCTGGAGCTTCACCCTGTGCACTCTGGATCAGTCTATGGCAAATGGTGGGACTATGTTTCCACCCTGGGGCAGTTGATTCCAGGTGTACTGGATGGCCCTCCAACAGAAAACAAACTGTGGCCTGCACTCTGCTGCCAAAGGGATTCAGAATACTGCATTAGCGGTATCAGTTGTGGCATACCACTTGGCTGCCTTTGACTCTGGTTCATACTGATGTTCTAGCATGTCTGGCACGGCAGCACTCAGCAGCGGAGTGTCTTCATTCAGGCCACGGTAGTTTACTGTTAGTCCTGTTCATGTTTAAGGTCAACTGATTTTATCACCCTGGTTACACTATTTTGGTTCTATGTTCCAGTTGTTATAAGGAAACTAGTGTAGATTACCACATATAGGAGATAAGTAGTTATTAGACTACAATAAGATGTTGACAGATACTGACTTTTTAGTTTCTGACCAATGAATCCGATGCACTGAAAGTTTCAGTGGATTTATAGAAAAAAAAAAGAAACCTTCAAACTTATGTCTCCCCATAAGTAGCCAAAATAATGACTTTTTCGTAATCACATACCTTTAGTTTGGAAGTACTGTAAGACATTGTAAAACTGAAAAGTGCCAGTGCTGTGAATTCTGGATGCTGTTGTAAAAACATCTCGAATATTGTAAACTGACAACATTTATGTAAATCAAACTATATTTCTCAACCTTGCATATAAAACACAATAAACCAAACATCTAAAAGTATCATTTACTTCAGAAAATATATGGCTGAGATTTAGATGACAAAACATTTTTAAACACTTTCCAGATGAAAATAATAGCTATCAGAGCAGAAGACTGGGAAGGCATAGTGAAGGAAGGGTCTAGGAGTTTCCCTTTTATAATAATATGTTGATCTGTAAATATTCAAAGCAATTCTACAAATGTGACAGGAGGACTGTACACAGAAACAGTGTTGCTATGGCACTGCTAGGCCTGTCAAGATCACCTGCGTAACTGCCTTGTTTATATGGCTTACCAGCAGCAGAAGAAATATGATCTTTACTTGTTCCCAAACAAGTAAAAGATGCCTTCCAAAAATGGCAGATGCCTCTGTAGGTGAGTAGGACAGGTATTCCTGTAAGAGAACTCTCCCAAGGGAGTCTCAAGAAAACAGAAAAACAAAATTACAG